>NW_027475708.1:0-34320 GCF_051020985.1 Nomia melanderi | reverse complement strand
TATAAAACTAATAAAACTATAAAAAACAATATAAAACTATATAAAACTGATAAAACTAGATAAAACTCATTAAACTATATAAAAGTATATAAAACTATATAAAATTATATAAAACTATATCAAACTCTATAAAACTATATAAAACTAATAAAAATGTATAAAACTATATAAAACCATGTAAAACTACATAAAACTATATAAAACTATATAAAACTATATAAAACAATGTAAATATATATAAAACTAATGAAACTATATAAAACTATGTAAAATTATATAAAACTGTATAAAACTATATAAAACTCTATAAAATTATATAGAACTAAATAAATCTTTATAAATCTATATAGAAATATATAAAACTATGTAAAACTATATAAAACTATATAAAACTAATAAAACTAATAAAACTATATAAAACTACATAAAACTAATAAAACTATATAAAAATACATAAAACTATATGAAACTATATAAAACTATATAAAACAATATAAAACTATATAAAACTATTAAAACTATATAAAACTATATTAAACTATATAAAACTATATAAAACTGATAAAACTATATAAAACTATGTAAAACTATATAAAACTATACGGAAATATATAAAACTATGCAAAACTGTATAAAACAGTATAGAACTGTATAAAACTATATAAAACTATATAAAAGTATATAAAGCTATATAAAGCTATATAGAACAATATAAAGCTATATAAAGCTATATAAAACTACATAAAACTATATAAAACTATATAAAACTATATAAAACTAAGATAGCTATATAAAACTATATAAAACTATATAAAACTACATAAAACAATATAAAACTATATAAAACTATATAAAACTAAGATAGCTATATAAAACTATATAAAACTATATAAAACTATATAAAACTATATAAAACTCATAAAACTATATAAAACAATATAAAACTGTATAAAACTATATAAAACCATGTGAAGCTACATAAAACTATATAAAAATATATAAAACCATATAAATCAAATAAAACTATATAAAACCATGTAAAACTATGTAGTACTATATAAAACTATGTAAAACTATATAGAACTATATAAAACTAATAAATCTACATGAAACTATATAAAACCATGTAAAACTATATAAAACTATATGAAGCTATATGAAACTATATAAAACTATATAAAACTATGTGAAACTGTATTAAACTATATAAAACTAATAAAACTATATAAAAATATGTAAAACTATATAAAACTATATAAAAAAATATAAAACTATGAAAAACTATATAAAACTATATAAAACTATATAAAACTATGTAAAACTATATAAAACTGATGAAACTATATAAAACTATGTAAAACTACATAAAACTATATAGAAATATATCAAACTATATTAAACTATATAAAACTATATAAAACTATATAAAACTATATAAAACTATATAAAACTATATGAACCTAATAAAACGGTATAAAACTATATAAATCCATGTAAAACTACATAAAAGTGTATAAAAATATATAAAACCATGTAAAACTAGATAAAACTGTATAAAACTATATAAACCAACATAGAACTATATAAAACTAATAAAACTAATAAAACTGTATATAACTATATAAAACCATGTAAAACTATATAAAACTATATGATACTATATAAAACTATATTAAGCTATATAAAACTATGAAAAATATATAAATCTATATAATACTATATAAAACTATATTAAGCTATATAAAACTATGAAAAATATATAAAACTGATGAAACTATATAGAACTATGTAAAACTATATAAAACTATATAAAACTATATAAAACTAATTAAACTGTATAAAACTATATAAAACCATGTAAAACTACATAAAACTATATAAAACTATATAAAACTATATAGAAATATATAAAACTATATAAAACTAATAAAACTGTATAAAACTATATAAAACCATGTAAAACTACAGAAAACTATATAAAACTACGTAAAACTATATAGAAATATATCAAACTATATTAAACTATATAAAACTATACAAAACTATATAATTCTATATAAAACTGTATAAACCTAATAAACCTATATAAAACTATGTAAAACTATTAAAAACTCATAAAACTATATAAAACTATACAAAACTCTATAAAACTATATAAAACTATATAAAAACATATAAAACAATATAAAACTTTATAAAATTATATGGTGCTATATAAAAACTATGTAAAACTAATAAAACTATATAAAACTATATAAAACTATATCGAACTATATAAAACTATATAAAATTGTATGAAACTAATAAAACTGTATAAAACTATATAAAACCATGTGAAACTACATAAAACTGTATAAAACTATATAACACAATATAGAACTATATAAAAATAATAAAACTAATAAAACTGTATAAAACTCATAAAACTGTATAAAACTATATAAAACTAATAAAACTATATAAAACTATGTAAAACTATATAAAACTATATAAAACTATATAAAACTATATAAAACTATATAAAACTATATAAAACTATATACATACATGTAAAACTACATAAAACTATATAGAAGTATATAAAACTATATTAAACTATATAAAACTATATAAAACTATATAAAACTAATAAAAGTGTATAAAACTATATAAAACCATGTAAAACTACAGAAATCTATATAAAAATATATAAAACTATTCAAAACTACATAATTCTATATAAAACTGTATAAAACTAATAAACCTATATAAAACTATGTAAAACTATTAAAAACTCATAAAACTATATAAAACTATACAAAACTCTATAAAACTATATAAAACTATATAAAAACATATAAAACAATATAAAACTTTATAAAACTATATGGGGCTATATAAAACTATGTAAATATAATTAAAACTATATAAAACTATATAAAACTATATAAAACTATATAAAACTATATAAAACTATATAAAACTATATAAAACTATATTAAACTATATTAAACTATATAAAAATATATAAAACTATATAAAACTATATAAAACTATATAAAACTATATAAAACTATATAAAACAATGTAAATATATATAAAACTAATGAAACTATATAAAACTATGTAAAATTATATAAAACTGTATAAAACTATATAAAACTCTATAAAATTATATAGAACTAAATAAAACTTTATAAATCTATATAGAAATATATAAAACTATATAAAACCCTATAAAACTATATAAAATTATATAAAACTAATAAAGCTATATAAAACTATATGAAACTATATAAAACTATATAAAACTATATAAAACAATAAAAAACTAATAAAACTATATAAAACCATGTAAAACTACGTAGAACTATATAAAACTATGTAAAATTATTAAAAACTATATAAAACTATATAAAACTACGTAAAACTATATAAAACTATATGAAGCTATATAAAACAATATAAAACTATATAAAACTATATAAAACTATATAAAACTAACAAAACTATATAATACCATGTAAAACTATGTTGAACTATATAAAACTATGTAAAACTATATAAAACTATATAAAACTATATAAAACCATGTAAAACTATTAAAAACTCATAAAACTATATAAAACAATATAAAGCTATATAATACCATATAAAACTATGTAAAACTATATAAAACTATATAAAAGTATTTAAAACCAATAAAACTATACAAAACTATATAAAACTAATAAAACTACATACAACTATATAATACCATATAAGACTCTATAAAAATATATAAAACTAATAAACCTATATAAAACCATGTAAAACTATGTAGAACTATATAAAACTATGGAAAACTATATAAAACTATATAAAAGTATTTAAAACTAATAAATATATACAGAACTATATAAAACTAATAAAACTACATAGAACTGTATAATACCATATAAAACTATGTAAAACTATATAAAACTGTATAAAACTATATAAAAGTGTATAAAACTGTATAAAACTGTATAAAGCTATATAAAACTATATAAAACTATATAGAACTATATGGATCTATATAAAACTATGTAAAACTAATAAAAATATAAAACTATATAAAACTATATAAAACGATATAAAACTCATAAAACTATATAAAGCTCATAAAACTATGTAAGACTATATAAAACTATATAGAACTATATGGAGCTATATAAAACTATGTAAAACTAATAAAAATATAAAACTATATAAAACTATATAAACTATATAAAACTGTATAAAACTATATAGAACTATATAAAACTATATAAGTCTATATAAAACTAATAAAACTATATAAAACTAAGAAAACTATATAAATCTGTATAAAACCATATAGAACTATATAAAACTATATAAAACTATATAAAACTCTATAAAATTATATAGAACTAAATAAAACTTTATAAAACTATATAGAAATATATAAAACTATGTGAAACTATATAAAACTATATAAAACTAATAAAACTATATAAAACTACATAAAACTATATAAAACTATATAAATCTATATAAAACTATATAAAACTATATAAAACTATATAAAACTAAATAAAACTATATAAAGCAATATAATTCTATATAAAACTGTATAAAACTAATAAACCTATATAAAACTATGTAAAACTATTAAAAACTCATAAAACTATATAAAACTATATAAAACTATAGAAAACTATATAAAACTATACAAAACTATGTAAAACTATATAAAACTATATAAAACTATAAAAAACTAATAAAACTATATAAAACCATGTAAAACTATGTAGAACTATATAAAACTATGTAAAATTATAAAAAACTATATAAAACTAATAAAACTATATAAATCTATATAAAACTACGTAAAACTATATAAAACTATATAAAGCTATATAAAACTATATAAAATTACATAAAACTATATTAAACTATATAAAACTATATAAAACTATATAAAACTATATTATATTATATGGTGGTGGTTTACTATTATTTGATATTTGAAAATGTGGATCTTTAGTAAAAAGAGAATTAGGAAAACAACAATATATTTAATAAGATAAAGGAAACAATACGGACAACACGTAAGAAATACAACATACGACTCTCGTACCAAAAATGTTCTACTCTGCTGTCGCTCACCAAAATGTCCTTCTCCACTGTCGCTCACCAAAATCTCTTCACGCACGCATTTCCACTCGCTTTTATCACACACCCCCATTCGCTCTGTCTTTCTCACCCTTGCACCCTTCTCACTCGCATCTTCCATAGTCAAAACTCACGCAGTCACGTACACACTTTTCTCACGGTTCAGTCGCTCAGTTCCAGATACTCTTCCTTGCATTCTTTCAGCCACTCGAAATTGTCTAAACGCAGTCACACTATTTCACAAACACCCCGGCGCCGGTCCGTCGCAATATGATATGGTCGCCCTTACGCACGCACAACAAACCATTCATCCTACAATAAATATTCTCGATACTACAATATAAAACTGATAAAACTATATAAAACTATGTAAAACTATATAAAACTATATAAAACTATATTAAACTATATTATACTTTATAAAACTATATACAACTATATAAAACTATATAAAACTGTATTAAACTATATGAAATTATTTAAAACTGATAAAACTATATAAAACTATGTAAAACTAAATGAAACTATTAAAAGTATATAAAACTAATAATACTATATAAAACTATATAAAACTATATAAAACTATATAAAACTATCTAAAACTATATAAAACTATATAAAACTATATAAAACTATATAAAACTATATAAAACTATATAAAATTGTATAAAACTATATAAAACTATATAAAACTATATAAAACTAATAAAACTATATGAAACTATGTAAAACTATATAAAAGCATATAAAACCATATAAAACTCTATAAAACTATATAAAACTATACAAAACTAAGTAAAACTATGTAAAACTATATAGAACTGTATAAAACTATATAAACGTATATAACACGATATAAAACTATATAAAACTCTATAAAACTATATAAAACTATACAAAACTAAGTAAAACTATGTAAAACTATATAGAACTGTATAAAACTATATAAACGTATATAACACGATATAAAACTATATAAAACTCTATAAAACTATATAAAACTATATAAGACTCTATAAAACTCTATAAAACTATATAAAACTATATAAGACTATGTAAAACTATATAAAGCTATATAAAACTATATAAAACTGTATGAAACTATATAAAACCATGTAAAACTACAGAAAACTATATAAAAATATATAAAACTATTCAAAACTATATAATTCTATATAAAACAGTATAAAACTAATAAACCTATATAAAACTATGTAAAACTATTAAAAACTCATAAAACTATATAAAACTATACAAAACTCTATAAAACTATATAAAACTATATAAAAACATATAAAACAATATAAAACTTTATAAAACTATATGGGGCTATATAAAACTATGTAAATATAATAAAACTATATAAAACTATATAAAACTATATAAAACTCATAAAACTATATAAAACTATATAAAACTAATAAAACTATGTAAAACTATATAAAACTCATAAAACAATATAAAACTATATAAAACTATATAAAACTATATAAAACTATATAAAACTCATAAAACTATATAAAACTATATAAAACTAAATAAAACTATGTAAAATTATATAAAACTATATAAAACTATGTAAAATTATATAAAACTATATAAAACTGTATAAAATTATACAGAAATATATAAAACTATGTAAAACTATATAAAACTATATAAAACTATATAAAACTATGTAAAACTATATAAAACTGATGAAACTATATAAAATTATGTAAAACTACATAAAACTATATAGAAATATATCAAACTATATTAAACTATATAAAGATATATAAAACTATATAAAACTAATAAAAATGTATAAAACTATATAAAACCATGTAAAACTACATAAAACTATATAAAACTATATAAAACTATATAAAACTATATAAAACTATATAAAACTATATTAAACTATATAAAACTATATAAAAATATATAAAAGTATATAAAACTATATAAAACAATATAATTCTATACAAAACTGTATAAAACTAATAAACCTATATAAAACTATGTAAAACTATTAAAAACTCATAAAACTATATAAAACTATATAAAACTATATGAAACTATATAAAACTGTACAAAACTATATACAACTATATAAAAGTATTTAAAACTATGTAAAACAATATAAAACTATATAAAACTATAAAAAACTAATAAAACTATATAAAACCATGTAAAACTATGTACAACTATATAAAACTATGTAAAATTATAAAAAACTGTATAAAACTAATAAAACTATATAAAACTATATAAAACTATATAAAACTATATTATACTTTCTAAAACTAGATACAACTATATAAAACTATATAAATCTGTATTAAACTATATAAAAGTATATAAAACGATACAAAAATATATAAAACTATATAAAACTATGTAAAATTATATAAATCTATATCAAACTATATAAAACTATACGAAAATATATAAAACTATCCAAAACTATATAAAACTGTATAGATCTGTATAAAACTATATAAAACTATATAAAATTATATAAAGCTATATAAAGCTATATAGAACAATATAAAGCTATATAAAGCTATATAAAACTACATAAAACTATATAAAACTATATAAAACTATATAAAACTATATAAAACTAAGAAAACTATATAAAACTATATAAAACTATATAAAACTATATAAAACTCATAAAACTATATAAAACTATATAAAACTAATAAAACTATGTAAAACGATATAAAACTCATAAAACTATATAAAACTATCTAAAACTATATAAAACTATATAAAACTAACAAAACTATATAATACCATGTAAAACTATGTTGAACTATATAAAACTATGTAAAACTATATAAAACTATATAAAACTATATAAAACCATGTAAAACTATTAAAAACTCATAAAACTATATAAAACCATATAAAGCTATATAATACCATATAAAACTATGTAAAACTATATAAAACTATATAAAAGTATTTAAAACTCATAAAACTATACAAAACTATATAAAACTAATAAAACTACATACAACTATATAATACCATATAAAACTCTATAAAAATATATAAAACTAATAAACCTATATAAAACCATGTAAAACTATGTAGAACTATATTAAACTATGGAAAACTATATAAAACTATATAAAAGTATTTAAAACTAATAAATATATACAAAACTATATAAAACTAATAAAACTACATAGAACTGTATAAAACTATATAAAACTATGTAAAATTATATAAAACTATATTAAACAATAAAAAACTATATAAAACTGATAAAAATATATAAAACTATGTAAAACTAAATGAAACTTGTAAAAGTATATAAGACTATATAAAACTATATAAAACTATATAAAACTATATAAAACTCATAAAACTATATAAAAGTATATAAAACTATATAAAATTATATAAAACTATATCAAACTCTATAAAACTATATAAAACTAATAAAAATGTATAAAACTATATAAAACCATGTAAAACTACATAAAACTATATAAACCTATATAAAACTATATAAAACTATATAAAACTATATAAAAATATACGGAAATATATAAAACTATGCAAAACTGTATAAAACAGTATAGAACTGTATAAAACTATATAAAACTATATAAAACAATGTAAATCTATATAAAACTAATGAAACTATATAAAACTATGTAAAATTATATAAAACTGTATAAAACTATATAAAACTCCATAAAACCATATAAAACTATATAAAACTCTATAAAATTATATAGAACTAAATAAAACTTTATAAAACTATATAGAAATATATAAAACTATGTGAAACTATATAAAACTATATAAAACTAATAAAACTAATAAAACTATATAAAACTACATAAAACTATATAAAACTATATAAATCTATATAAAACTATATAAAACTATACAAAACTATATAAAACTATATAAAACTATGTAAAACGATATAAAACTATATAAAACTATATGAAACCATATAAAACTATGTAGAACTATATAAAACTATGTAAAACTATATATAACAATATAAAACTATATAAAACTATGTAAAACTATTAAAAACTCATAAAACTATATAAAACTATATAAAACTATGTAAAACTATATAAAACTATATACAACTATATAAATCTGTATAGAACTATATAAAACTATATAAAAGTATATAAAGCTATATAAAGCTATATTGAAGAATATAAACCTATGTAAAGCTATATAAAAATACATAAAACTATATAAAACTATATAAAACTGTATAAAACTATATAAAACTATATAGAACTATATAAAACTATATAAAACTATATAAAACTATATTAAACTATATAAAACTATATAAAAATATATAAAACTATATAAAACTATATAAAACTATATAAAACTATATAAAACAATGTAAATATATATAAAACTAATGAAACTATATAAAACTATGTAAAATTATATAAAACTGTATAAAACTATATAAAACTCTATAAAATTATATAGAACTAAATAAAACTTTATAAATCTATATAGAAATATATAAAACTATGTAAAACTATATAAAACTATATAAAACTGTATTAAACTATATAAAAGTATATAAAACGATACAAAACTATATAAAACTATATAAAGCTATGTAAAATTATATAAAACTATATAAAACTATATAAAAATATACGGAAATATATAAAACTATGCAAAACTGTATAAAACAGTATAGAACTGTATAAAACTATATAAAACTATATAAAAGTATATAAAGCTATATAAAGCTATATAGAACAATATAAAGCTATATAAAGCTGTATAAAACTACATAAAACTATATAAAACTATATAAAACTATATAAAACTATATAAAACTATATAAAACTATATAAAACTAATTAAACTGTATAAAACTATATAAACCAACATAGAACTATATAAAACTAATAAAACTAATAAAACTGTATATAACTATATAAAACCATGTAAAACTGTATAAAACTATATGATACTATATAAAACTATATTAAGCTATATAAAACTATGAAAAATATATAAATCTATATAATACTATATAAAACTATATTAAGCTATATAAAACTATGAAAAATATATAAAACTGATGAATCTATATAGAACTATGTAAAACTACATAAAACTATATTAAACTATATAAAACTAATTAAACTGTATAAAACTATATAAAACCATGTAAAACTACATAAAACTATATAAAACTATATAAAACTATATAGAAATATATAAAACTATATAAAACTAATAAAACTGTATAAAACTATATAAAACCATGTAAAACTACAGAAAACTATATAAAACTACGTAAAACTATATAGAAATATATCAAACTATATTAAACTATATAAAACTATACAAAACTATATAATTCTATATAAAACTGTATAAACCTAATAAACCTATATAAAACTATGTAAAACTATTAAAAACTCATAAAACTATATAAAACTATACAAAACTCTATAAAACTATATAAAACTATATAAAACTATATAAAACTATATCAAACTATATAAAACTATATAAAACTATATAAAACTATATAAAACTATATAAAACTATATAAAAGTATATAAAACGATACAAAACTATATAAAACTATATAAAGCTATGTAAAATTATATAAAACTATATAAAACTATATAAAACTATACGGAAATATATAAAACTATGCAAAACTGTATAAAACAGTATAGAACTGTATAAAACTATATAAAACTATATAAAACTATATAAAACTATATAAAACTATATAAAACTATATCAAACTGTATAAAACTATATAAAACTGTATGAAACTAATAAAACTGTATAAAACTATATAAAACCATGTGAAACTACATAAAACTGTATAAAACTATATAACACAATATAGAACCATATAAAAATAATAAAACTAATAAAACTGTATAAAACTCATAAAACTGTATAAAACTATATAAAACTAATAAAACTATATAAAACGATGTAAAACTATATAAAACTATATAAAACTATATAAAACTATATAAAACTATATAAAACTATATAAAACTATACAAAACAATATAATTCTATATAAAACTGTATAAAATTAATAAACCTATATAAAACTATGTAAAACTATTAAAAACTTATAAAACTATATAAAACTATATAAAACTATATAAAACTATATAAAACTATATAAAACTATATAAAACTATATAAAACTATATAAAACTATATAAAACTATATAAAACTATATAAAACTATATAAGACTGATAAAACTATATAAAACTATATAAAACTATGTAAAACTATATAAAACTATATAAAACTATATAAAACTATGTAAAACTATATAAAACTATATAAAACTATATAAAACTATGTAAAACTATATAAAACTGATGAAACTATATA
Organism: Nomia melanderi; assembly: GCF_051020985.1. Taxonomy (NCBI): domain Eukaryota; kingdom Metazoa; phylum Arthropoda; class Insecta; order Hymenoptera; family Halictidae; genus Nomia; species Nomia melanderi. Next base: position 22,798 of record NW_027475708.1, on the reverse strand, counting down.
AAACTATGTAAAACTACATAAAACTATATAGAAATATATCAAACTATATTAAACTATATAAAACTATATAAAACTATATGAAGCTATATAAAACAATATAAAACTATATAAAACTATTAAAACTATATAAAACTATATTAAACTATATAAAACTATATAAAACTATAAAAAACTGATAAAACTATATAAAACTATGTAAAACTATATATAACTATATAAAACTATATAAAACTATACGGAAATATATAAAACTATGCAAAACTGTATAAAACAGTATAGAACTGTATAAAACTATATAAAACTATATAAAAGTATATAAAGCTATATAAAGCTATATAGAACAATATAAAGCTATATAAAGCTATATAAAACTACATAAAACTATATAAAACTATATAAAACTATATAAAACTAAGATAGCTATATAAAACTATATAAAACTATATAAAACTATATAAAACTCATAAAACTATATAAAACAATATAAAACTGTATAAAACCATATAAAACCATGTGAAGCTACATAAAACTATATAAAAATATATAAAACTATATAAATCAAATAAAACTATATAAAACCATGTTAAACTATGTAGTAGTATATAAAACTATGTAAAACTATATAGAACTGTATAAAACTAATAAATCTACATGAAACTATATAAAACCATGTAAAACTATATAAAACTATATGAAGCTATATGAAACTATATAAAACTATATAAAACTATGTAAAACTGTATTAAACTATATAAAACTAATAAAACTATATAAAACTATGTAAAACTATATAAAACTATATAAAAAAATATAAAACTATTAAACTATATAAAACTATATAAAACTATATAGAAATATATAAAACTATATCAAACTAATAGAACTGTATAAAAATATATAAAACCATGTAAAACTACAGAAAACTATATAAAACTACGTAAAACTATATAGAAATATATCAAACTATATTAAACTATATAAAACTATACAAAACTATATAATTCTATATAAAACTGTATAAACCTAATAAACCTATATAAAACTATGTAAAACTATTAAAAACTCATAAAACTATATAAAACTATACAAAACTCTATAAAACTATATAAAACTATATAAAAACATATAAAACAATATAAAACTTTATAAAATTATATGATGCTATATAAAACTATGTAAAACTAATAAAACTATATAAAACTATATAAAACTATATCGAACTATATAAAACTATATAAAACTGTATGAAACTAATAAAACTGTATAAAACTATATAAAACCATGTGAAACTACATAAAACTGTATAAAACTATATAACACAATATAGAACTATATAAAAATAATAAAACTAATAAAACTGTATAAAACTCATAAAACTGTATAAAACTATATAAAACTAATAAAACTATATAAAACTATGTAAAACTATATAAAACTATATAAAACTATATAAAACTATATAAAACTATATAAAACTATATAAAACTATATAAGACTGATAAAACTATATAAAACTATATAAAACTATGTAAAACTATATAAAACTATATAAAACTATATAAAACTATGTAAAACTATATAAAACTATATAAAACTATATAAAACTATGTAAAACTATATAAAACTATATAAAACTATATAAAACTATGTAAAACTATATAAAACTGATGAAACTATATAAAACTATGTAAAACTACATAAAACTATATAGAAATATATCAAACTATATTAAACTATATAAAACTTTATAAAACTATATAAAACTATATAAAACAATATGAACCTAATAAAACTGTATAAAACTATATAAAACCATGTAAAACTACATAAAACTGTATAAAAGTATATAAAACCATGTAAAACTAGATAAAACTCTATAAAACTATATAAAACAATATAGAACTATATAAAACTAATAAAACTAATAAAACTGTATAAAACTATATACATACATGTAAAACTACATAAAACTATATAGAAGTATATAAAACTATATTAAACTATATAAAACTATATAAAACTATATAAAACTAATAAAAGTGTATAAAACTATATAAAACTATATAAAACAATGTAAATATATATAAAACTAATGAAACTATATAAAACTATGTAAAATTATATAAAACTGTATAAAACTATATAAAACTCTATAAAATTATATAGAACTAAATAAAACTTTATAAATCTATATAGAAATATATAAAACTATATAAAACCCTATAAAACTATATAAAATTATATAAAACCATATAAAACAATATAAAACTATATAAAACGGTATAGAAGTATATAAAACTATGTAAAACTAATAAAACTATATAAAACTGTGTAAAACTAATAAAAATATATAAAACTACGTAAAACTATATAAAACTATAGAAAACTAATAAAACTATATAAAATTATATAAAACTATTAAAGCTATATAAAACTATACGAAACTATATAAAACTATATAAAACTATATAAAACAATAAAAAACTAATAAAACTATATAAAACCATGTAAAACTACGTAGAACTATATAAAACTATGTAAAATTATTAAAAACTATATAAAACTATATAAAACTACGTAAAACTATATAAAACTATATGAAGCTATATAAAACAATATAAAACTATATAAAACTATATAAAACTAACAAAACTATATAATACCATGTAAAACTATGTTGAACTATATAAAACTATGTAAAACTATATAAAACTATATAAAACTATATAAAACCATGTAAAACTATTAAAAACTCATAAAACTATATAAAACAATATAAAGCTATATAATACCATATAAAACTATGTAAAACTATATAAAACTATATAAAAGTATTTAAAACCAATAAAACTATACAAAACTATATAAAACTAATAAAACTACATACAACTATATAATACCATATAAGACTCTATAAAAATATATAAAACTAATAAACCTATATAAAACCATGTAAAACTATGTAGAACTATATAAAACTATGGAAAACTATATAAAACTATATAAAAGTATTTAAAACTAATAAATATATACAAAACTATATAAAACTAATAAAACTACATAGAACTGTATAATACCATATAAAACTCTATAAAACTATATAAAACTAATAAAACTATATAAAACCACGTAAAACTATGTAGAACTATATAAAACTATATAAAACAATATAAAACTATATAAAACCATATAAAACTATGTAAAACTATATAAAACTGTATAAAACTATATAAAAGTGTATAAAACTGTATAAAACTGTATAAAGCTATATAAAACTATATAAAACTATATAGAACTATATGGATCTATATAAAACTATGTAAAACTAATAAAAATATAAAACTATATAAAACTATATAAAACGATATAAAACTCATAAAACTATATAAAGCTCATAAAACTATGTAAGACTATATAAAACTATATAGAACTATATGGAGCTATATAAAACTATGTAAAACTAATAAAGATATAAAACTATATAAAACTATATAAACTATATAAAACTGTATAAAACTATATAGAACTATATAAAACTATATAAGTCTATATAAAACTAATAAAACTATATAAAACTAAGAAAACTATATAAATCTGTATAAAACCATATAGAACTATATAAAACTATATAAAACTATATAAAACTCTATAAAATTATATAGAACTAAATAAAACTTTATAAAACTATATAGAAATATATAAAACTATGTGAAACTATATAAAACTATATAAAACTAATAAAACTATATAAAACTACATAAAACTATATAAAACTATATAAATCTATATAAAACTATATAAAACTATATAAAACTATATAAAACTAAATAAAACTATATAAAGCAATATAATTCTATATAAAACTGTATAAAACTAATAAACCTATATAAAACTATGTAAAACTATTAAAAACTCATAAAACTATATAAAACTATATAAAACTATAGAAAACTATATAAAACTATACAAAACTATGTAAAACTATATAAAACTATATAAAACTATAAAAAACTAATAAAACTATATAAAACCATGTAAAACTATGTAGAACTATATAAAACTATGTAAAATTATAAAAAACTATATAAAACTAATAAAACTATATAAATCTATATAAAACTACGTAAAACTATATAAAACTATATAAAGCTATATAAAACTATATAAAATTACATAAAACTATATTAAACTATATAAAACTATATAAAACTATATTATATTATATGGTGGTGGTTTACTATTATTTGATATTTGAAAATGTGGATCTTTAGTAAAAAGAGAATTAGGAAAACAACAATATATTTAATAAGATAAAGGAAACAATACGGACAACACGTAAGAAATACAACATACGACTCTCGTACCAAAAATGTTCTACTCCGCTGTCGCTCACCAAAATGTCCTTCTCCACTGTCGCTCACCAAAATGTCTTCACGCACGCATTTCCACTCGCTTTTATCACACACCCCCATTCGCTCTGTCTTTCTCACCCTTGCACCCTTCTCACTCGCATCTTCCATAGTCAAAACTCACGCAGTCACGTACACACTTTTCTCACGGTTCAGTCGCTCAGTTCCAGATACTCTTCCTCGCATTCTTTCAGCCACTCGAAATTGTCTAAACGCAGTCACACTATTTCACAAACACCCCGGCGCCGGTCCGTCGCAATATGATATGGTCGCCCTTACGCACGCACAACAAACCATTCATCCTACAATAAATATTCTCGATACTACAATATAAAACTGATAAAACTATATAAAACTATGTAAAACTATATAAAACTATATAAAACTATATAAAACTATATTAAACTATATTATACTTTATAAAACTATATACAACTATATAAAACTATATAAAACTGTATTAAACTATATGAAATTATATAAAACTGATAAAACTATATAAAACTATGTAAAACTAAATGAAACTATTAAAAGTATATAAAACTAATAATACTATATAAAACTATATAAAACTATATAAAACTATATAAAACTATCTAAAACTATATAAAACTATATAAAACTATATAAAACTATATAAAACTATATAAAACTATATAAAATTATATAAAACTATATAAAACTATATAAAACTATATTAAACTAATAAAACTATATGAAACTATGTAAAACTATATAAAAGCATATAAAACCATATAAAACTCTATAAAACTATATAAAACTATACAAAACTAAGTAAAACTATGTAAAACTATATAGAACTGTATAAAACTATATAAACGTATATAACACGATATAAAACTATATAAAACTCTATAAAACTATATAAAACTATACAAAACTAAGTAAAACTATGTAAAACTATATAGAACTGTATAAAACTATATAAACGTATATAACACGATATAAAACTATATAAAACTCTATAAAACTATATAAAACTATATAAAACTCTATAAAACTCTATAAAACTATATAAAACTATATAAGACTATGTAAAACTATATAAAGCTATATAAAACTATATAAAACTGTATGAAACTATATAAAACCATGTAAAACTACAGAAAACTATATAAAAATATATAAAACTATTCAAAACTATATAATTCTATATAAAACTGTATAAAACTAATAAACCTATATAAAACTATGTAAAACTATTAAAAACTCATAAAACTATATAAAACTATACAAAACTCTATAAAACTATATAAAACTATATAAAAACATATAAAACAATATAAAACTTTATAAAACTATATGGGGCTATATAAAACTATGTAAATATAATAAAACTATATAAAACTATATAAAACTATATAAAACTATATAAAACTATATTAAACTATATAAAACTATATAAAACTATATAAAACTGATAAAACTACATAAAACTATGTAAAACTATGTAAAATTATATAAAACAATATAAAAGTATATAAAGCTATATAAAGCTATATAGAACAATATAAAGCTATATAAAGCTATATAAGACTACATGAAACTATATAAAACTATATAAAACTATATAAAACTAAGAAAACTCTATAAAACTATATAAAACTATATAAAACTATATAAAACTCATAAAACTATATAAAACTATATAAAACTAATAAAACTATGTAAAACTATATAAAACTCATAAAACAATATAAAACTATATAAAACTATATAAAACTATATAAAACTATATAAAACTCATAAAACTATATAAAACTATATAAAACTATATAAAACTATGTAAAATTATATAAAACTATATAAAACTATGTAAAATTATATAAAACTATATAAAACTATATAAAATTATACAGAAATATATAAAACTATGTAAAACTATATAAAACTATATAAAACTATATAAAACTATGTAAAACTATATAAAACTGATGAAACTATATAAAATTATGTAAAACTACATAAAACTATATAGAAATATATCAAACTATATTAAACTATATAAAGATATATAAAACTATATAAAACTAATAAAAATGTATAAAACTATATAAAACCATGTAAAACTACATAAAACTATATAAAACTATATAAAACTATATAAAACTATATAAAACTATATTAAACTATATAAAACTATATAAAACTATATAAAAATATATAAAAGTATATAAAACTATATAAAACAATATAATTCTATACAAAACTGTATAAAACTAATAAACCTATATAAAACTATGTAAAACTATTAAAAACTCATAAAACTATATAAAACTATATAAAACTATATGAAACTATATAAAACTGTACAAAACTATATACAACTATATAAAAGTATTTAAAACTATGTAAAACAATATAAAACTATATAAAACTATATAAAACTATATTAAACTATATAAAACTATATAAAACTATATAAAACTGATAAAACTACATAAAACTATGTAAAACTATGTAAAATTATATAAAACAATATAAAAGTATATAAAGCTATATAAAGCTATATAGAACAATATAAAGCTATATAAAGCTATATAAGACTACATGAAACTATATAAAACTATATAAAACTATATAAAACTAAGAAAACTCTATAAAACTATATAAAACTATATAAAACTATATAAAACTCATAAAACTATATAAAACTATATAAAACTAATAAAACTATGTAAAACTATATAAAACTCATAAAACAATATAAAACTATATAAAACTATATAAAACTATATAAAACTATATAAAACTCATAAAACTATATAAAACTATATAAAACTATATAAAACTATGTAAAATTATATAAAACTATATAAAACTATGTAAAATTATATAAAACTATATAAAACTATATAAAATTATACAGAAATATATAAAACTATGTAAAACTATATAAAACTATATAAAACTATATAAAACTATGTAAAACTATATAAAACTGATGAAACTATATAAAATTATGTAAAACTACATAAAACTATATAGAAATATATCAAACTATATTAAACTATATAAAGATATATAAAACTATATAAAACTAATAAAAATGTATAAAACTATATAAAACCATGTAAAACTACATAAAACTATATAAAACTATATAAAACTATATAAAACTATATAAAACTATATTAAACTATATAAAACTATATAAAACTATATAAAAATATATAAAAGTATATAAAACTATATAAAACAATATAATTCTATACAAAACTGTATAAAACTAATAAACCTATATAAAACTATGTAAAACTATTAAAAACTCATAAAACTATATAAAACTATATAAAACTATATGAAACTATATAAAACTGTACAAAACTATATACAACTATATAAAAGTATTTAAAACTATGTAAAACAATATAAAACTATATAAAACTATAAAAAACTAATAAAACTATATAAAACCATGTAAAACTATGTACAACTATATAAAACTATGTAAAATTATAAAAAACTGTATAAAACTAATAAAACTATATAAAACTATATAAAACTATATTATACTTTCTAAAACTAGATACAACTATATAAAACTATATAAATCTGTATTAAACTATATAAAAGTATATAAAACGATACAAAACTATATAAAACTATATAAAACTATGTAAAATTATATAAATCTATATCAAACTATATAAAACTATACGAAAATATATAAAACTATCCAAAACTATATAAAACTGTATAGATCTGTATAAAACTATATAAAACTATATAAAATTATATAAAGCTATATAAAGCTATATAGAACAATATAAAGCTATATAAAGCTATATAAAACTACATAAAACTATATAAAACTATATAAAACTATATAAAACTATATAAAACTAAGAAAACTATATAAAACTATATAAAACTATATAAAACTATATAAAACTCATAAAACTATATAAAACTATATAAAACTAATAAAACTATGTAAAACGATATAAAACTCATAAAACTATATAAAACTATATAAAACTATATAAAACTATATAAAACTCATTAAACTATATAAAAGTATATAAAACTATATAAAATTATATAAAACTATATCAAACTCTATAAAACTATATAAAACTAATAAAAATGTATAAAACTATATAAAACCATGTAAAACTACATAAAACTATGTAAAACTATATAAAACTATATAAAACTATATAAAACTATATAAAACTATATAAAACTATATTAAACTATATAAAACTATATAAAAATATATAAAACTATATAAAACTATATAAAACAATGTAAATATATATAAAACTAATGAAACTATATAAAACTATGAAAAAATTATATAAAACTGTATAAAACTATATAAAACTCTATAAAATTATATAGGACTAAATAAAACTTTATAAATCTATATAGAAATATATAAAACCATGTAAAACTATATAAAACTATATAAAACTAATAAAACTAATAAAACTATATAAAACTACATAAAACTATATGAAACTATATAAAACTATATAAAACTATATAAAGCTATATAAAACTATATAAAACTATATAAAACTAATAAAACTAATAAAACTATATAAAACTACATAAAACTATATGAAACTATATAAAACTATATAAAACTATATAATACTATAAAAAACTAATAAAACTATATAAAACCATGTAAAACTACGTAGAACTATATAAAACTATGTAAAATTATTAAAAACTATATAAAACTAATGAAACTATATAAAACTATATAAAACCACGTAAAACTATATAAAACTATATGAAGCTATATAAAACAATATAAAACTATATAAAACTATATAAAACTATCTAAAACTATATAAAACTATATAAAACTAACAAAACTATATAATACCATGTAAAACTATGTTGAACTATATAAAACTATGTAAAACTATATAAAACTATATAAAACTATATAAAACCATGTAAAACTATTAAAAACTCATAAAACTATATAAAACCATATAAAGCTATATAATACCATATAAAACTATGTAAAACTATATAAAACTATATAAAAGTATTTAAAACTCATAAAACTATACAAAACTATATAAAACTAATAAAACTACATACAACTATATAATACCATATAAAACTCTATAAAAATATATAAAACTAATAAACCTATATAAAACCATGTAAAACTATGTAGAACTATATTAAACTATGGAAAACTATATAAAACTATATAAAAGTATTTAAAACTAATAAATATATACAAAACTATATAAAACTAATAAAACTACATAGAACTGTATAAAACTATATAAAACTATGTAAAATTATATAAAACTATATAAAAGTATTTAAAACTAATAAATATATACAAAACTATATAAAACTAATAAAACTACATAGAACTGTATAAAACTATATAAAACTATGTAAAATTATATAAAACTATATTAAACAATAAAAAACTATATAAAACTGATAAAAATATATAAAACTATGTAAAACTAAATGAAACTTATAAAAGTATATAAGACTATATAAAACTATATAAAACTATATAAAACTATATAAAACTCATAAAACTATATAAAAGTATATAAAACTATATAAAATTATATAAAACTATATAAAACTATATAAAACTCATAAAACTATATAAAAGTATATAAAACTATATAAAATTATATAAAACTATATCAAACTCTATAAAACTATATAAAACTAATAAAAATATATAAAAGTATATAAAACTATATAAAACAATATAATTCTATACAAAACTGTATAAAACTAATAAACCTATATAAAACTATGTAAAACTATTAAAAACTCATAAAACTATATAAAACTATATAAAACTATATGAAACTATATAAAACTGTACAAAACTATATACAACTATATAAAAGTATTTAAAACTATGTAAAACAATATAAAACTATATAAAACTATAAAAAACTAATAAAACTATATAAAACCATGTAAAACTATGTACAACTATATAAAACTATGTAAAATTATAAAAAACTGTATAAAACTAATAAAACTATATAAAACTATATAAAACTATATTATACTTTCTAAAACTAGATACAACTATATAAAACTATATAAATCTGTATTAAACTATATAAAAGTATATAACACGATACAAAACTATATAAAACTATATAAAACTATGTAAAATTATATAAATCTATATCAAACTATATAAAACTATACGAAAATATATAAAACTATCCAAAACTATATAAAACTGTATAGATCTGTATAAAACTATATAAAACTATATAAAACTATATAAAACTATATAAAACTATATTAAATTATATAAAACTATATGAAACTATATAAAACTATACAAAACTATATACAACTATATAAAAGTATTTAAAACTATGTAAAACAATATAAAACTATATAAAACTATAAAAAACTAATAAAACTATATAAAACCATGTAAAACTATGTACAACTATATAAAACTATGTAAACTTATAAAAAACTGTATAAAACTAATAAAACTATATAAAACTATATAAAACTATATAAAACTATATTATACTTTCTAAAACTAGATACAACTATATAAAACTATATAAATCTGTATTAAACTATATAAAAGTATATAAAACGATACAAAACTATATAAAACTATATAAAACTATGTAAAATTATATAAATCTATATCAAACTATATAAAACTATACGAAAATATATAAAACTATCCAAAACTATATAAAACTGTATAGATCTGTATAAAACTATATAAAACTATATAAAATTATATAAAGCTATATAAAGCTATATAGAACAATATAAAGCTATATAAAGCTATATAAAACTACATAAAACTATATAAAACTATATAAAACTATATAAAACTATATAAAACTAAGAAAACTATATAAAACTATATAAAACTATATAAAACTATATAAAACTCATAAAACTATATAAAACTATATAAAACTAATAAAACTATGTAAAACGATATAAAACTCATAAAACTATATAAAACTATATAAAACTATATAAAACTATATAAAACTCATTAAACTATATAAAAGTATATAAAACTATATAAAATTATATAAAACTATATCAAACTCTATAAAACTATATAAAACTAATAAAAATGTATAAAACTATATAAAACCATGTAAAACTACATAAAACTATATAAAACTATATAAAACTATATAAAACTATATAAAACTATATAAAACTATATAAAACTATATTAAACTATATAAAACTATATAAAAATATATAAAACAATGTAAATATATATAAAACTAATGAAACTATATAAAACTATGAAAAAATTATATAAAACTGTATAAAACTATATAAAACTCTATAAAATTATATAGGACTAAATAAAACTTTATAAATCTATATAGAAATATATAAAACCATGTAAAACTATATAAAACTATATAAAACTAATAAAACTAATAAAACTATATAAAACTACATAAAACTATATGAAACTATATAAAACTATATAAAACTATATAAAGCTATATAAAACTATATAAAACTACATAAAACTAATAAATCTACATGAAACTATATAAAACCATGTAAAACTATATAAAACTATATGAAGCTATATGAAACTAAATAAAACTATATAAAAGTATATAAAACTGATAAAACTATATAAAACTATATAAAACTATATAAAACTATATAAATCTAATAAAACTATATAAAACTATATAAAACTATATAAAACTATATAAAACTATGTAAAACTATATGAAACTATTAAAAGTATATGAAACTAATAAAACTTTATAAAACTATATAAAACTATATAAAACTATATAATACTATATAAAACTGTATAAAACTATATAAAACTATATAAAACAATCTAAAACTATATAAAACTATATAAAACTAATAAAACTATATAATACCATGTAAAACTATGTTGAACTATATAAAACTATGTAAAACTATATAAAACTATATAAAACTTCATAAAACTATATAAAAGTATTTAAAACTAATAAAACTATACAAAACTATACAAAACTAATAAAACTACATACAACTATATAAAACTAAATAAAACTATAATAAACTATATAAAACTAGATAAAATTATCTGAAACTGATAAAACTATATAAAACTCTATAAAGCTATATATAACTATATAAAACTATTTGAAACTAATAAAACTGTATGAAACTATATAAAACTATGTAAAACTAGTTAAACTATATATAACTATGTAAAACTATATAAAACTATATGAAACTATATAAAACTTATAAAACTATATAAAACTATATAGAACAATATAAAACTATATAAAGCTGTATTAAACTATATAAAACTATATAAAACTATATAAAACTGATAAAGCTATATAAAACTATGTAAAACTATATAAAACTATATAAAACTATATAAAACTGTATAAAACTATATAAAACTAATAAAGCTATATAAAACTATGTAGAACAATATAAAACTATATAAAACTCATAAAACTATATAAAACTATATAAAACTATATAGAACTAATAAAACTATGTAAAATTATATAAAACTATGTAAAACTATATAAAACTAAATAAAACTATAATAAACTATATAAAACTAGATAAAATTATATGAAACTGATAAAACTATATAAAACTCTATAAAGCTATATATAACTATATAAAACTATATGAAACTAATAAAACTGTATGAAACTATATAAAACTATATAAAACTAGTTAAACTATATATAACTATGTAAAAGTATATAAAACTATATGAAACTATATAAAACTCATAAAACTGTATAAAACTATATAAAACTATATAAAATTATATAAAACTATATAAAACTCATAAAACTATATAAAACTATATAAAACTAATAAAACTATATAAAAGTAAATGAAACTATTAAAAGTATATAAAACAAATAGAACTATATAAAACTACATAAAACTATATAAAAGTATATAAAATTGATAAAACTATATAAAACTATATAAAACTAATAAAACTGTATAAAACTATATAAAACCATGTAAAGCTACATAAAACTATATAAAAATATATAAAACTATATAAAATAAATAAAACTATATAAAACCATGTAAAACTATGTAGAACTATATAAAACTAATAAATCTACATGAAACTATATAAAACCATGTAAAACTACATAAAACTATATAAAACTATATAAAACTATATAAAACTAAGAAATCTATATAAAACTATATAAAACTATATAAAACTCATAAAACTATATAAAACTATATAAAACTAATAAAACTATATAAAACTATATAAAACTATGTAAAATTATATAAAACTATATAAAACTATATAAAACTATTTAAAACTATACGGAAATATATAAAACTATGCAAAACTATATAAAACTGTATGAAGCTATATGAAACTATGTAAAACTATATAAAAGTATATAAAACTGATAAAACTATATAAAACTATATAAAACTATATAAAACTATATAAAACTAATAAAACTATATAAAACTATATAAAGCTATATAAAACTATATAAAACTATGTAAAACTATATGAAACTATTAAAAGTATATAAAACTAATAAAACTTTAAAAAACTATATAAAACTATATAAAACTATATAAAACCATGTAAAGTTACATAAAACTATATAAAAATATATAAAACTATATAAAACAAATAAAACTATATAAAACCATGTAAAACTATGTAGACCTATATAAAACTATGTAAAACTATATAGAACTACATAAAACTAATAAATCTACATGAAACTATATAAAACCATGTAAAACTATATAAAACTATATGAAGCTATATGAAACTAAATAAAACTATATAAAAGTATATAAAACTGATAAAACTATATAAAACTATATAAAACTATATAAAACTATATAAATCTAATAAAACTATATAAAACTATATAAAACTATATAAAACTATATAAAACTATGTAAAACTATATGAAACTATTAAAAGTATATGAAACTAATAAAACTTTATAAAACTATATAAAACTATATAAAACTATATAAAACTATATAATACTATATAAAACTGTATAAAACTATATAAAACTATATAAAACAATCTAAAACTATATAAAACTATATAAAACTAATAAAACTATATAATACCATGTAAAACTATGTTGAACTATATAAAACTATGTAAAACTATATAAAACTATATAAAACTTCATAAAACTATATAAAAGTATTTAAAACTAATAAAACTATACAAAACTATACAAAACTAATAAAACTACATACAACTATATAAAACTAAATAAAACTATAATAAACTATATAAAACTAGATAAAATTATCTGAAACTGATAAAACTATATAAAACTCTATAAAGCTATATATAACTATATAAAACTATATGAAACTAATAAAACTGTATGAAACTATATAAAACTATGTAAAACTAGTTAAACTATATATAACTATGTAAAACTATATAAAACTATATGAAACTATATAAAACTTATAAAACTATATAAAACTATATAGAACAATATAAAACTATATAAAGCTGTATAAAACTATATAAAACTATATAAAACTATATAAAACTGATAAAGCTATATAAAACTATGTAAAACTATATAAAACTATATAAAACTATATAAAACTGTATAAAACTATATAAAACTAATAAAGCTATATAAAACTATGTAGAACAATATAAAACTATATAAAACTCATAAAACTATATAAAACTATATAAAACTATATAGAACTAATAAAACTATGTAAAATTATATAAAACTATGTAAAACTATATAAAACTAAATAAAACTATAATAAACTATATAAAACTAGATAAAATTATATGAAACTGATAAAACTATATAAAACTCTATAAAGCTATATATAACTATATAAAACTATATGAAACTAATAAAACTATATAAAACTATATAAAACTATATAAAACTATATAAAACTCATAAAACTATATAAAACTATATAAAACTAATAAAACTATATAAAACTATATAAAACTATGTAAAATTATATAAAACTATATAAAACTATATAAAACTATTTAAAACTATACGGAAATATATAAAACTATGCAAAACTATATAAAACTGTATGAAGCTATATGAAACTATATAAAACTATATAAAAGGATATAAAACTGATAAAACTATATAAAACTATATAAAACTATATAAAACTATATAAAACTAATAAAATATATAAAACTATATAAAGCTATATAAAACTATATAAAACTATGTAAAACTATATGAAACTATTAAAAGTATATAAAACTAATAAAACTTTAAAAAACTATATAAAACTATATAAAACTATTAAAACTATATAAAACTATATAAAACTATATAAAACTATATAATACTATATAAAACTATATAAAACTATATAAAACTATATAAAAGTATTTAAAACTAATAAAACTATACAAAACTATACAAAACTAATTAAACTACATACAACTATATAATACCATATAAAACTCTATAAAACTATATAAAACTAATAAACCTATATAAAACCATGTAAAACTATGTAGAACTGTATAAAACTATGTAAAACTATATAAAACTATATAAAACCATATAAAACTATGTAGAACTATATAAAACTATGCAAAACTATATAATGCTAATAAAACTATATAAAACTATATAAAACTATATAGAACTAATAAAACTATGTAAAACTATATAAAACTCATAAAACTATAAAAAACTATATAAAACTATATAAAACTATATAAAACTATATAAAACTATATAAAACTCATAAAACTATATAAAACTATATAAAACTAATAAAACTATATAAAACTAAATGAAACTATTAAAAGTATATAAAACTAAGAGAACTATATAAAACTACATAACACTATATAAAAGTATATAAAATTGATAAAACTATATAAAACTAAATAAAACTAATAAAACTGTATAAAACTATATAAAACCATGTAAAGCTACATAAAACTATATAAAAATATATAAAGCTATATAAAATAAATAAAACTATATAAAACCATGTAAAACTATGTAGAACTATATAAAACTAATAAATCTACATGAAACTATATAAAACCATGTAAAACTACATAAAACTATATAAAACTATATAAAACTATATAAAACTATATAAAACTAAGAAATCTATATAAAACTATATAAAACTATATAAAACTCATAAAACTATATAAAACTATATAAAACTATATAAAACTAATAAAACTATGTAAAACTATATAAAACTCATAAAACTATATAAAACTATATAAAACTATATAAAACTATATAAAACTATATAAAATTATATAAAACTCGTAAAACTATATAAAACTCATAAAACTATATAAAACTATATAAAACTAATAAAACTATATAAAACTATGTAAAACTACATAAAACTATATACAACTATATCAATCTGTATAAATCTATATAGAACTATATAAAACTATATAAAACTATGTAAAATTATATAAAACTATATAAGTACATATAAAACTAATAAAACTATACAAAACTAATAAAACTGTATAAAACTATATAAAACCATGTAAAACTACGTAAACCTATATAAAAATATATAAAACTATACAAAACTATATAAAACTATATAAAACTATATAAAACTATATAAAACTAAATAAATCTATATAAAATTATATAAAACTATATCAAACTCTATAAAACTATATAAAACTAATAAAAATGTATAAAACTATATAAAACTATATAAAAGTATATAAAACTATATAAAACTATATAAAACTATATAAAACTATATAAAACTATATAAAACTATATAAAACAATGTAAATCTATATAAAACTAATGAAACTATATAAAACTATATAAAACTATCTAAAACTATATAAAACTATATAAAACTAATAAAACTATATAATACCATGTAAAACTATGTAGAACTATATAAAACTATGTAACACAACATAAAACTATATAAAGCTATATAAAACTATATAAAACTATATAGAACTAATAAAACTATGTAAAATTATATAAAACTCATAAAACTATATAAAACTATATAAAACTAATAAAACTATATAAAACTAAATGAAACTATTAAAAGTATATAAAACTAATAGAACTATATAAAACTACATAACACTATATAAAAGTGTATAAAATTGATAAAACTATATAAAACTAAATAAAACTAATAAAACTGTATAAAACTATATAAAACCATGTAAAGCTACATAAAACTATATAAAAATATATAAAGCTATATAAAATAAATAAAACTATATAAAACCATGTAAAACTATGTAGAACTATATAAAACTATGTAAAACTATATAGAACTATATAAAACTAATAAATCTACATGAAACTATATAAAACCATGTAAAACTATATAAAACTATATAAAACTATATAAAACTATATAAAACTATATTATACTTTATAAAACTATATACAACTATATAAAAGTATATAAAACTATATTAAACTATATAAAACTAAATGAAACTATTAAAAGTATATAAAACTAATAGAACTATATAAAACTATTTAAAACTATATAAAAGTATATAAAACTGATAAAACTATATAAAACTGATAAAACTATATAAAACTATATAAAACTATGTAAAATTATATAAAACTATATAAAACTATTTCAAACTATACGGAAATATATAAAACTATGCAAAACTATATAAAACTGTATAGAACTGTATAAAACTATATAAAACTACATAAAACTATATAAAACTATATAAAACTATATAAAACTATATAAAACTATATAAAACTATGTAAAACTATATGAAACTATTAAAAGTATATAAAACTAATAAAACTTTAAAAAACTATATAAAACTATATAAAACTATTAAAACTATATAAAACTATATAAAACTATATAAAACTATATAATACTATATAAAACTATATAAAACTATATAAAACTATATAAAACTATATAAAACTATATAAAACTATCTAAAACTATATAAAACTATATAAAACTAATAAAACTACATAATACCATGTAAAACTATGTTGAAGTATATAAAACTATGTAAAACTATATATAACTATATAAAACTATATAAAACTATGTAAAACTATTAAAAACTCATAAAACTATATAAAACAATCTAAAGCTATATAAAACCATATAAAACTATGTAAAACTATATAAAACTATATAAAAGTATTTAAAACTAATAAAACTATACAAAACTATACAAAACCAATAAAACTACATACAACTATATAATACCATATAAAACTCTATAAAACTATATAAAACTAATAAACCTATATAAAACCATGTAAAACTATGTAGAACTATATAAATCTATGTAAAACTATATAAAACTATATAAAACCATATAAAACTACATAAAACTATATAAAACAATGTAAAACTATATAAAACCATATAAAACTATGTAGAACTATATAAAACTATGCAAAACTATATAAAACTAATAAAACTATATAAAACTATATAAAACTATGTAAAACTATATAAAACCATATAAAACTATATAAAACTATATAATACTATGTACAATTAATAAAACTATATAAAACCATGTAAAACTATGTAGAACTATATAAAAATATGTAAACCTATATAAAACTATATAAAACTATATAAAACTATGTAAAACTATTAAAAACTCATAAAACTATATAAAACAATATAAAACTATATAAAACCATATAAAACTATGTAAAACTATATAAAACTATATAAAAGTATATTAAACTGTATAAAACTATATAAAGCTATTTAAACTATATAAAGCTATATAGAACTATATGGAGCTATATAAAACTATGTAAAACTAATAAAAATATAAAACTATATAAAACTATATAAAACTATATAAAACTATATAAAACTAATAAAACTATATAAAGCCATGTAAAACTATGTAGAACTATATAAAACTATGTAAACCTATATAAAACTATATAAAACTGTATGAAACTATGTAAAACTAATAAAACTATATATAACTCTGTAAAACTAATAAAAATATATAAAACTACGAAAAACTATATAAAACTATAGAAAACTAATAAAACTATATAAAACAATATAAAACTAATAAACCTATATAAAATAATATAAAACTATATAAAACAGTATAAAACTATATAAAACTATATATAACTATATAAAACTATGTAAAACTATATAAAAGTATGTAAAACTATATAAAACTATGTAAAAGTATATAGAACTATATAAAACTATGTAAAACTATATAAAACTATATAAAACTATAAAAAACGATATAAAACCATGTAGAACTATATGGGGCTATATAAAACTATGTAATGCTAATAAAACTATATAAAACTATATAAAACTATATAAAAATAATAAAAATGTATAAAACTATATAAAACTATATAAAAGTATATAAAACTATATAAAACTGTATAAAACTATATAAAACTATATAAATCTATATAGAACTATATGGGGCTATATAAAACTATGTAATGCTAATAAAATTATACAAAACTATTTAAAACTATATAAAAATATAAAAAATTATATAAAACTCATAAAACTATATAATACTATGTAAAACTATATAAAACTATATAAAATTATATAAAACTATATAAAATTATGTCAAACAATGTAAAACTAATAAAACTATACAAAACTATGTGAAACTATTAAAAACTCATAAAACTATATAAAAAGTATAAAAGTATATAAAACGCTATAAAATTATATAAAACTATATAAAACTGTATACAATTATATAAAACTATATAAAACTATATTGAACTATATGAAGCTATATAAAACTATGTAAAACTAATAAAACTATATAAAACTATATAAAACTATGTAAACCTCATACAACTATATAAAACTATATAAAACTATATAAAACTATATAAAACTACATACAACTATATAAAACTATATAAAACAATATAAAACTATACAAAACTAATAAAACTATATAAAACTATACAAAACTATATAAAGCTGTGTAAAATTATATAAAACTATATAAAACTGATAAAGCTATATAAAACTATGTAAAACTATATAAAACTATATAAAACTATATAAAACTGTATAAAACTATATAAAACTAATAAAACTAATTAAAACTATGTAGAACAATATAAAACTATATAAAGCTATATAGAACTATATAAAACTATATAAAACCCTATAAAACTATATAAAATTATATAAAACCATATAAAACTATATAAAACTATATAAAACTATATAAAACTATATAAAACTATGTAAAACTATGTAAAACTAATAAAATTATATAAAACTATATAAAACTATATAAACCTCATACAACTATATAAAACTATATAAAACTAATAAAACTATATAAAACTAAATAAAACTATATAAAACTATATAAAACTAATAAAACTATATAAAACTATATAAAACTATATAAAACTATATAAAACTATATAAATCTCTATAAAATTGTATAAAATTATATAAAACTGTATGAAACTATGTAAAACTAATAAAACTATATATAACTGTGTAAAACTAATAAAAATATATAAAACTACGAAAAACTATATAAAACTATAGAAAACTAATAAAACTATATAAAACAATATAAAACTAATAAACCTATATAAAATAATATAAAACTATATAAAACAGTATAAAAGTATATAAAACTATATAAAACTGTATAAAACTAAGTAAAACTATATATAACTATATAAGCGTATATAAAACTATATAAAACTACATACAACTATATAAAACTATATAAAACTATATAAAACAATATAAAACTATATAAAACTATATAAAACTATATAAAACTATGTAATGCTAATAAAACTATATAAAACTATTTAAAACTATATAAAAATATAAAAAATTATATAAAACTCATAAAACTATATAATACTATGTAAAACTATATAAAACTATATAAAACTATATAAAACTATATAAAACTATATAATACTATATAGAACCGTATAAAACTATATAAAACTGTATAAAACTATGTAAAACTACATAAAACTATATAAAACTAATAAAACTGTATAAAACTATATAAAACCATGTAAAGCTACATAAAACTATATAAAAATATATAAAGCTATATAAAATAAATAAAACTATATAAAACGATGTAAAACTATGTCGAACTATATAAAACTATGTAAAACTATATAAAACTGTATAAAACTGTACAAAATTCTATAAAACTATATAAAACTATATAAAACTATGTAAAACTATATAAAACTATATAAAACTATATATAACTATATAAAACTAAAAAAACTATATAAAACTATATAAAACCATGTAAAACTATGTAGAACTATATAAAACTATGTAAAACTATATAGAACTATATAAAACTAATAAATCTACATGAAACTATATAAAACCATGTAAAACTATATAAAATTATATGAAGCTATATGAAACTATATAAAACTATATAAAAGTATATAAAACTGCTAAAACTATTTAAAACTATATAAAACTATATAAAACTAATAAAACTATATAAAACTATATAAAACTATATAAAACTATGTAAAACTATATAAAACTATGTAAAACTATATGAAACTATTAAAAGTATATAAAACTAATAAAACTTTATAAAACTATATAAAACTATTTAAAACTATTAAAACTATTAAAACTATATAAAACTATATAAAACTATATAAAACTATGTAAAACTATATAAAACTATATAAAACTATATAAAACTATATAAAACTATGTAAAACTATTAAAAACTCATAAAACTATATAAAACAATATAAAACTATATAAAACCATATAAAACTATGTAAAACTATATAAATCTATATAAAAGTATATTAAACTGTATAAAACTATATAACGCTATTTAAACTATATAAAGCCATATAGAACTATATGGAGCTATATAAAACTATGTAAAACTAATAAAAATATAAAACTATATAAAACGATATAAAACTGTATAAAACTAACTAAAACTATGTAAAACTATATAAAACTATATAAAACTATATAAAACTAATAAAACTATATAAAACCATGTAAAACTATGTAGAACTATATAAAACTATGTAAAACTATATAAAACTATATTAAGCTATATGAAACTATGTAAAACTATATAAAACTATATAAAAGTATTTAAAACTAATAAAACTATACAAATCTATATAAAACTAATAAAACTACATAGAACTATATAATACCATATAAAACTCTATAAAACTATATAAAACTAATAAACCTATATAAAAACTATATAAAACTATTTAAAACTATATAAAACCATATGAAACTATATAAAACTATATAATACTATGTACAATTAATAAAACTATATAAAACCATGTAAAACTATG
>NW_027475707.1:22500-30000 GCF_051020985.1 Nomia melanderi | reverse complement strand
TGTTACGTGCACGCGTATGGTGCGATTGCGTCGATTCGCTTTTCTGTACGGGGAGCAATAGAACGTTGAGTTGACTTATCGGGTCTTCGTTGGAATTACCGTCGCTGGCATTGTAAACTCCAGATGACCTTGTGATTCCTTCGTCGGGCACTGGTAAAGGGTGGCGATGATGCGTTCTATAATAGAAATACCCGTCGTAGCGTTTCTTCCGAGTCAACCCGCTCACGAAACACTCTCTCGTCGTGGAATCCCCGCGTCGGAGAGTAAAACGCGAATTCATAGTATGGAAACTTACGTCTCTCGACGATGGGACGATCCACGCGAAGAGTTGTTACGTGCACGCGTATGGTGCGATTGCGTCGATTCGCTTTTCTGTACGGGGAGTAATAGAACGTTGAGTTGACTTATCGGGTCTTCGTTGGAATTACCGTCGCTGGCATTGTAAACTCCAGATGACCTTGTGATTCCTTCGTCGGGCACTGGTAAAGGGTGGCGATGATGCGTTCTATAATAGAAATACCCGTCGTAGCGTTTCTTCCGAGTCAACCCGCTCACGAAACTCTCTCTCGTCGTGGAATCCCCGCGTCGGAGAGTAAAACGCGAATTCATACTATGAAAACTTACGTCTCTCGACGATGGGACGATCCACGCGAAGAGTTGTTTACGTGCACGCGTATGGTGCGATTGCGTCGATTCGCTTTTCTGTACGGGGAGAAATAGAACGTTGAGTTGACTTATCGGGTCTTCGTTGGAATTACCGTCGCTGGCATTGTAAACTCCAGATGACCTTGTGATTCCTTCGTCGGGCACTGGTAAAGGGTGGCGATGATGCGTTCTATAATAGAAATACCCGTCGTAGCGTTTCTTCGGAGTCAACCCGCTCACGAAACTCTCTCTCGTCGTGGAATCCCCGCGTCGGAGAGTAAAACGCGAATTCATACTATGAAAACTTACGTCTCTCGACGATGGGACGATCCACGCGAAGAGTTGTTTACGTGTACGCGTATGGTGCGATTGCGTCGATTCGCTTTTCTGTACGGGGAGAAATAGAACGTTGAGTTGACTTATCGGGTCTTCGTTGGAATTACCGTCGCTGGCATTGTAAACTCCAGATGACCTTGTGATTCCTTCGTCGGGCACTGGTAAAGGGTGGCGATGATGCGTTCTATAATAGAAATACCCGTCGTAGCGTTTCTTCCGAGTCAACCCGCTCACGAAACTCTCTCTCTCGTCGTGGAATCCCCGCGTCGGAGAGTAAAACGCCGAAGGCTTACTATGAAACTTACGTCTCTCGACGATGGGACGATCCACGCGAAGAGTTGTTACGTGCACGCGTATGGTGCGATTGCGTCGATTCGCTTTTCTGTACGGGGAGTAATAGAACGTTGAGTTGACTTATCGGGTCTTCGTTGGAATTACCGTCGCTGGCATTGTAAACTCCAGATGACCTTGTGATTCCTTCGTCGGGCACTGGTAAAGGGTGGCGATGATGCGTTCTATAATAGAAATACCCGTCGTAGCGTTTCTTCCGAGTCAACCCGCTCACGAAACTCTCTCTCGTCGTGGAATCCCCGCGTCGGAGAGTAAAACGCGAATTCATACTATGAAAACTTACGTCTCTCGACGATGGGACGATCCACGCGAAGAGTTGTTTACGTGCACGCGTATGGTGCGATTGCGTCGATTCGCTTTTCTGTACGGGGAGAAATAGAACGTTGAGTTGACTTATCGGGTCTTCGTTGGAATTACCGTCGCTGGCATTGTAAACTCCAGATGACCTTGTGATTCCTTCGTCGGGCACTGGTAAAGGGTGGCGATGATGCGTTCTATAATAGAAATACCCGTCGTAGCGTTTCTTCCGAGTCAACCCGCTCACGAAACTCTCTCTCGTCGTGGAATCCCCGCGTCGGAGAGTAAAACGCGAATTCATACTATGAAAACTTACGTCTCTCGACGATGGGACGATCCACGCGAAGAGTTGTTTACGTGCACGCGTATGGTGCGATTGCGTCGATTCGCTTTTCTGTACGGGGAGAAATAGAACGTTGAGTTGACTTATCGGGTCTTCGTTGGAATTACCGTCGCTGGCATTGTAAACTCCAGATGACCTTGTGATTCCTTCGTCGGGCACTGGTAAAGGGTGGCGATGATGCGTTCTATAATAGAAATACCCGTCGTAGCGTTTCTTCCGAGTCAACCCGCTCACGAAACTCTCTCTCGTCGTGGAATCCCCGCGTCGGAGGGTAAAACGCGATATATAATAGTATATGCCAGTGGTTCGCGCGCGTCGTCTCTGAGATACGCGGTCGACAGAGTTCCGAAAACACGTGATGTGCCACGATTTCCGTGCGTCTTACATCTTTCGACGATGGGACGATCCACGCGAAGAGAACGTTCGTGCTTGCGTGAGGTGCAACAGCGTCGATTCGCTTTTCTGTACGGGGAGAAATAGAACGTTGAGTTGACTTATCGGGTCTTCGTTGGAATTACCGTCGCTGGCATTGTAAACTCCAGATGACCTTGTGATTCCTTCGTCGGGCACTGGTAAAGGGTGGCGATGATTCGTTCTATAATAGTAATACCCGTCGTAGCGTTTCGACCGATGTCACCCGCCACGAATGTCTCTCTCGACGTGGAAACCCCGCGCCGAAGAGTAAACGCGAAGGCTTACCATACGAAAGAAAACGGTATTATACGCCTGTGGTATGTGCGTCTCGGCTCTGTGATACGCGATCGGCAGAGTTACAAAAAAACGTTGATGGGCCACGATTTCCGTGCGTCTTACATCTTTCGACGATGGGACGATCCACGCGAAGAGTAGTTACGTGCTCGCGCGAGGTGCGATAGCGTCGATTCGCTTTTCTGTACGGGGAGAAATAGAACGATGAGTTGACTTATCGGGTCTTCGTTGGAATTACCGTCGCTGGCATTGTAAACTCCAGATGACCTTGTGATTCCTTCGTCGGGCACTGGTAAAGGGTGGCGATGATTCGTTCTATAATAGAAATACCCGTCGTAGCGATTCGGCCGAGACACCCGCCACGAAACTCTCTCTCGTCGTGGAATCCCCATGTCGGAGAGTAAAACGCGAAGGCTAACTATATAAGAAACATATAGTATTATTTATGCCTGTGGTTCTCCGTTTGTCCTACTCTCAGATACGCGACTCGGAGAGTTACGAATAATCGTGATGGACCACGATTTCTGTACGTCTTACATCTTTCGACGATGGGACGATCCACGCGAAGAGATCATTCCTGCTTGCGTGAGGTGCGATAGCGCCGATTCGCTTTTCTGTACGGGGAGAAATAGAACGATGAGTTGACTTATCGGGTCTTCGTTGGAATTACCGTCGCTGGCATTGTAAACTCCAGATGACCTTGTGATTCCTTCGTCGGGCACTGGTAAAGGGTGGCGATGATTCGTTCTATAATAGAAATACCCGTCGTAGCGATTCGGCCGTGTCACCCGCCACGAAAATCTCTCTCGTCGTGGAATCCCCGCGTCGTAGAGTAAACGCGAAGGCTTGCTATAGAAGACTATAGTTTATACGCCTGTGGTTCACCGGTTGCCTGCTCTCCGGGGTACGCGATCGCGCAGGAGTTACGGAAGAACTTGATGGGCCACGATCTCCAAGCGGCTATATCTTTCGACGATGGGACGATTCACGCGAAGAGAACGTTCGTGCATGCGTGAGGTGCGATAGCGTTGATTCGCTTGTCTGTACGGGGAGAAATAGAACGATGAGTTGACTTATCGGGTCTTCGTTGGAATTACCGTCGCTGGCATTGTAAACTCCAGATGACCTTGTGATTCCTTCGTCGGGCACTGGTAAAGGGTGGCGATGATTCGTTCTATAATAGAAATACCCGTCGTAGCGTTTCGACCGATGTCACCCGCCACGAAATTCTCTCTCGTCGTGGAATCCCCGCGTCGGAGAGTAACCGCCGAAGGCTTGCTATAGAAGACTATAGTTTATACGCCTGTGGTTCACCGGTTGCCGGCTCTCCGGGGCACGCGATCGCGCGAAGGTTACGGAGGGACGTGAAGCGCCCGAGCAATGAAACGTCCGCAGGAGGAAACGAGCAACCGCCGAACATTGTTTCGCGACGTTTCCATAATGTATTGTCGTTTCGCTCGCATCCCGCTTCTTTCCCCTAGTTTCCTCGACGCGTAGTTTCGCAGCCTTAGTGGACGAATCATTCTCGATTCGAGGAAAGATATGCAGTGGGGCGTGCAATGAGCCCGCCAGAGACCACGATCTCCAATGCGTCTTTACATCTTTCGACGATGGGATGATCCACGCGAAGAGAACGTTCGTGCTTGCGCGAGGTGCGTTAGCGTCGATTCGCTTTTCTGTACGGGGAGAAATAGAACGATGAGTTGACTTATCGGGTCTTCGTTGGAATTACCGTCGCTGGCATTGTAAACTCCAGATGACCTTGTGATTCCTTCGTCGGGCACTGGTAAAGGGTGGCGATGATTCGTTCTATAATAGAAATACCCGTCGTAGCGATTCGGCCGAGTCACCGCCACGAAACTGTCTCTCTTTCGTCGTGGAAACCCCGCGTCGGAGAGTAAAACGCGCGAAGGCTGTGACTGTAACATATATATATACAGTATACAATGCCTGTGGTTTTTGCGCGTGTCGGCTCTTCGGTATACGCGATCGGCCAGAGTTACGGAGGGACGGTGAAGCGCACGAGAAATTGAAACGGCCGCACGATTGGAACCGAGCAACCGTCGAACATTGTTTCGCGACGTTTCCATAATGCGTTTTCGTTTCGCTCGCATACCGCTTCTTTTCCCCTAGTCTCTGAGACGCGTTTTCGAGCCGTTCTTCTACTATCGATTCTCGTAGAGAGAAGGGACCGGGTAGTCTGGAAGTGGAACCCGCATCTTGCGTGTACCGTACACGGAATTGAGAGGACCGGCCGTGAAGCTCGTTTTAAAGCCGTGCGTCTGACACCCAACTCTTGCGCGCCAATTTCGCGGCAAGAGATAATATGGGACGAATGACCGGCAAAGAGCCAGCTGTGAAGTCTGTTTTTTTAATCGAATCCGTGGACGTGTGTATGCCGTAGCGTCGCTCGTCGTGTTCGTTCATGGTCGTTCCGAGAGAAAGAACGAAAGCGGTAACGAAGGGACCGGCCGTGAAGCTCGTTTTAAAGCCGCGCGTCTGACACCCAACTCTTGCGCGCCAATTTCGCGGCAAGAGATAACATGGGACGAATGACCGGCAAAGAGCCAGCTGTGAAGTCTTTTTTCATTATTTGCTTTCAATCGATCGATCGGTACGATTCGTGCAACGTTTCGCGCGATGCGACGCGAAAACATGCGCGCAACAATAGATGCGTCTGATCGGAAGAACGCGAGGGTCGACTGCACGCGATGGATTCAGTATCGGGTAGGATACAAAATATATCCCCGTCGTTTCCACGCGTGCGAGTCTTCTGCGTCTTTCGCGGGTTTTTGAATGCACTATACGCCCGGAACGTCGAGAAATATATACATATTACTTGAACGTTTTTCGTCTCGAAAGGCTTCGGTGTCGTCTCCAAGGCGACGCCTGAATCTCCTTCGCGCGCTGGTCGGAGATTCAGGTATCAACTTTTATCTTCTCTTTGAAAGAAGAGAGATATTAGGTCGAACAAATGAGAATAAAATTATATATGTGAAATATAAAATTTATACGATTACCCTGAACGGTGGATCACTTGGCTCGTGGGTCGATGAAGAACGCAGCTAATTGCGCGTCAACGTGTGAACTGCAGGACACATGAACATCGACATTTCGAACGCACATTGCGGTCCACGGATACAATTCCTGGACCACGCCTGGCTGAGGGTCGTTTACGTACCATACACTGCTTGCGTAGCTCTGTCAAATCCCCGCCGTCGTTCACCTCTTCGGATCGAACGTTTTTTTACCGAAGGGCGCAAAGAACGTTTCTGAGTCGGGTTAAGAGAAGGATGCTACGTACGAGCGAACGATGGGTGTCTCGTCGGCGTTTGTCGCGGACACGCGAAAATTCTGTGAATTTCACGGACAGTGTACGTTCTAGTTGTTGCAAAACGATCGAATCGTTTGTATGGACTCGCGTGAGTGTTCGCGGCGTCGTGCGTCGTTCAATTACGACCGCCCGCGGATACCGCTCCACTGCGATATGGATCTGAGCGACAACTTTTTCGGCTGTTCGTGAGATGAACGGTTTCGTGTGTTTAGAAAAATTTTTTTTCCCGCGCTCCCGACGTCACCTGAAATGATGCGTCAGAGGTGAAAGAAAATATTAAGAAGTCGAGAGAGAGAGAGACTACACACGTTTTATTCATATTTTGTATACCGTGCGTGAGACGGATGTGCACGACACGTCGTATGTCGGTATATTACCGACTGGCCCCAGGGAGATTGTTTTCTTCCTCTCTTACGAATGAGATGTACGTTTCGGAGGATCGTCGTTACCGAAACACACGGCAAAACGAGACTTCTCGCAGCAGAACCTTTATACACAATACACATCGACTCTTTTTACCCCGAGAGAGAGAGAAAAGGTGTATTTCTTTTTTTTATTTTTCGAATTCGACGCACGAACGCTTTGACGACTGGAGAAAAACACGGTGTGTGTTAAAATCGTGCGGGACGAGCATGCGTATTCGTAACGGGTCGAATAGTTCTTATTCCCGTCGTCGCGTGTCCTCGCTGGACCACCACCGTGCGCTTCCGCCACGTTCAGTTGAATTTCGAAATATATATATATAAAAAGAATCACCATATACTCTCTTTCGGGAGGTGTATTTTTATCGGTTTCTGCTATAGAGAAGAGACGGGAGATCGTGTTGTGAGTGTAACGTTTCTGTATCCCCGTTTCGGAGGATCGTCGTTATCGGCGGAACACACGTCAAAACGAGACTTCTCGCAGAACCTTTATACACAATACACATCGACTCTTTTACCCCGAGAGAGAGAAAAGGTGTTTTTCTTTTTTTTTTATTTTCGAATTCGACGCACGAACGCTTTGACGACTGGAGAAAAACACGGTGTGTGTTAAAATCGTGCGGGACGAGCATGCGTATTCGTAACGGGTCGAATAGTTCTTATTCCCCGTCGTCGCGTGTCCTCGCTGGACCACCACCGTGCGCTTCCGCCACGTTCAGTTGTATTTCGAAATATATATATATATAAAAAGAATCACCATATACTCTCTTTCGGGAGGTGTATTTTTATCGGTTTCTGCTATAGAGAAGAGACGGACGATCGTGTGTGACACCACGTGGTAACGTTTCCGTATCCCCGTAAAATACGTTTATCTTTTCTCGTAGAAAAGAGAGAGGAAGAGGCAGGAGCTCCTCTTTGGCGAGGCTTTCGAACGTCGCGTCCCGTCCGCCGGAATATAATGATATAAATATATAACCGCCGCCGACTTTGTGCGAAAGCGTTGAAACGAACGCGTCGGTCGCCCCATGGTGTGTGTTTGTCGTGTCTTCTTTTCCTCTTCTGCA
>NW_027475707.1:12500-15000 GCF_051020985.1 Nomia melanderi | reverse complement strand
CTGGAATTACCGCACGGGCTGGACACCTCGCTCCGCCGAATCGGTATTTTCCATTTTTCTTGAAAAATAAATTTTTGTAATTTTTTTTAACGTTGAAAACGTTAATAAACATCATGTTTACGCATGATTAAACATTGAAATAATTTTAAAACGCTTATTAAAAAAGTTGGTGTCGACCGTGGGACTTAGAAAAATTTCGGAAGTCCGATTCGCCTGCTGGAATTACCGCACGGGCAGGACACCTCGCTCCGACGAATCGGTTTTTTCCATTTTTTCCGAAAAATAAATTTTTGTAATTTTTTTTAATGTTAAAAACGTTAATAAACTTCATGTTTTACGCATGGATTAAACATTGAAATAATTTTAAAACACTTATTAAAAAAGTTGGTGTCGA
Source organism: Nomia melanderi (assembly GCF_051020985.1). Lineage (NCBI taxonomy): Eukaryota > Metazoa > Arthropoda > Insecta > Hymenoptera > Halictidae > Nomia > Nomia melanderi. Next base: position 14,606 of record NW_027475707.1, on the reverse strand, counting down.
CCGTGGGACTTAGAAAAATTTCGGAAGTCCGATTCGCCTGCTGGAATTACCGCACGGGCTGGACACCTCGCTCCGCCGAATCGGTTTTTTCCTTTTTTTCCGAAAAATAAATTTTTGTAATTTTTTTTAATGTTAAAAACGTTAATAAACTTCATGTTTACGCATGGATTAAACATTGAAATAATTTTAAAACGCTTATTAAAAAAGTTGGTGTCGACCGTGGGACTTAGAAAAATTTCGGGAAGTCCGATTCGCCTGCTGGAATTACCGCACGGGCAGGACACCTCGCTCCGACGAATCGGTTTTTTCCATTTTTTCCGAAAAATAAATTTTTGTAATTTTTTTAATGTTAAAAACGTTAATAAACTTCATGTTTACGCATGGATTAAACATTGAAATAATTTTAAAACACTTATTAAAAAAGTGGTGTCGACCGTGGAGACTTAGAAAACTTTCGGGAAGTCCGATTCGCCTGCTGGAATTACCGCACGGGCTGGACACCTCGCTCCGCCGAATCGGTTTTTTCCTTTTTTTCCGAAAAATAAATTTTTGTAATTTTTTTTAATGTTAAAAACGTTAATAAACTTCATGTTTACGCATGGATTAAACATTGAAATAATTTTAAAACGCTTATTAAAAAGTTGGTGTCGACCGTGGGACTTAGAAAAATTTCGGGAAGTCGATTCGCCTGCTGGAATTACCGCACGGGCAGGACACCTCGCTCCGACGAATCGGTTTTTTCCATTTTTTCCGAAAAATAAATTTTTGTAATTTTTTTTAATGTTAAAAACGTTAATAAACTTCATGTTTACGCATGGATTAAACATTGAAATAATTTTAAAACGCTTATTAAAAAAGTTGGTGTCGACCGTGGGACTTAGAAAAATTTCGGGAAGTCCGATTCGCCTGCTGGAATTACCGCACGGGCTGGACACCTCGCTCCGCCGAATCGGTTTTTTCCTTTTTTTCCGAAAAATAAATTTTTGTAATTTTTTTTAATGTTAAAAACGTAATAAACTTCATGTTTACGCATGGATTAAACATTGAAATAATTTTAAAACGCTTATTAAAAAAGTTGGTGTCGACCGTGGGACTTAGAAAAATTTCGGGAAGTCCGATTCGCCTGCTGGAATTACCGCACGGGCAGGACACCTCGCTCCGACGAATCGGTTTTTTCCATTTTTTTTGAAAAATAAATTTTTGTAATTTTTTTTAATGTTAAAAACGTTAATAAACTTCATGTTTACGCATGGATTAAACATTGAAATAATTTTAAACGCTTATTAAAAAAGTTTACTCTTGACCGTGGGGACTTAGAAAAATTCCGGCTTGCACGGATTCGACCACTCTGTTTTTCGGAGTTTCTGAGAAAAATAAATTTTTGTAATTTTTTTCATTATGATTTCTGAGTTCTCCCAGTAGTTTAATGTAAGGATTAAGCATTTAAAAATTTTTAAATCGAATATAAAAAAGTTTACTCTTGCAATTTTTGGAAAAAAAAAATTCTAAAAATTTTTCTTTCGGTGAAACTAACGTTTAATATGTACAATAACGATTTATCGAATAAAAATCGTATGTTAATATATGTTCGAATCGACCATAGTTTCAGCGGCTAAGTACCAGCAGCCCGGCCGGTTGGTCTGTACGCGCGGCAGTTTACCACCATAAGCGCCCGCGTGCTGAGCGGCCGGCGCCGCGGTCGTCGCGGCCGCCCGTTTGGTTACTATAAGAGAGCACGTCGGTTCGAGCGGACCGGTCGGCGCAGCGGCGGGCGAGCGGCTATTCTACGATCTCGGTCGAGAAGCAGTCGTTCAGCTCCTCGAGGTCCATTCCTCGACTGTTCTGTACCGCGTTCCGTTGCGAATTTTTCTCTACACAGCATGACCACGGGTCGGTGTCTCAGACCGAATGGCCCTTATGTGGTAAGCCCAGAATGTTGGGTTGGATACAACGTATATTCGTTATACTTGTACGACTCTCACATCAACTCTCAGAAACCCAAAAGGGGTTTTCTATCCGAGCGAAAATATATTTTTCGTATACAAAAATTTAATGGCAAAGACCAAACGAAATACTACACACAAAAAGGGGCGACGAACAAAAATT
>NW_027475707.1:0-10000 GCF_051020985.1 Nomia melanderi | reverse complement strand
CGTAACAAGGTTTCCGTAGGTGAACCTGCGGAAGGATCATTAACGAGCAAAATACACTACAAGAACTGACCGAAAGAAGGAAACATGAGAAATATAAAGAGTGGAGCGAAAGATAATATAAAAAGGAGCGAAAGATACATACATATATATATATAAGTGTACGAGTTCAATTTCTGCACACACTCGATACACAAGAGAAATAATATTATATATACAGAGGAGGAAGGAGCGATAAACGTGCAACAACGCTTCCTCGTGAAAAATACTTGAACGATCATGCACAGAGAGGTATCTCGATACCTGCTCTGCTGTATGACTAGACGGCTTACGCGCGGAGAGTTCATCTCCCGTCCGTCGGAAATTTCGAACGGCTTACGCGCGGAGAAATACACTTCTCCCGTCCGTCGAAATTTTTTTTTTTTTACTTTGAACAAGGCGCATAGAGCCCGCCGAACCACGATTTCCGTGCGTCTTACATCTTTCGACGATGGGACGATCCACGCGAAGAGTTGTTTCGTGCTCGCGCGAGGTGCGATAGCGTCGATTCGCTTTTCTGTACGGGGAGAAATAGAACGATGAGTTGACTTATCGGGTCTTCGTTGGAATTACCGTCGCTGGCATTGTAAACTCCAGATGACCTTGTGATTCCTTCGTCGGGCACTGGTAAAGGGTGGCGATGATTCGTTCTATAATAGAAATACCCGTCGTAGCGATTCGGCCGAGACACCCGCCACGAAACACTCTCTCGTCGTGGAATCCCCGCGTCGGAGAGTAAAACGCGCGAAGGCTTACTATGAGAGAAGAAATAGTATATGCCGGTGGTTCGCGTGTGTAGGCTCTATACGAAATTGCGATTCAAGAGAGTAGGAAAAGACGCGATGAACCACGATTTCCGTGCGTCTTACGTCTCTCGACGATGGGACGATCCACGCGAAGAGTTGTTACGTGCTCGCGCGAGGTGCGATAGCGTCGATTCGCTTTTCTGTACGGGGAGAAATAGAACGATGAGCTGACTTATCGGGTCTTCGTTGGAATTACCGTCGCTGGCATTGTAAACTCCAGATGACCTTGTGATTCCTTCGTCGGGCACTGGTAAAGGGTGGCGATGATTCGTTCTATAATAGAAATACCCGTCGTAGCGTTTCGGCCTAGTCACCCGCCACGAAACACTCTCTCGTCGTGGAATCCCCGCGTCGGAGAGTAAAACGCCGAAGGCTTACTTATGAAACTTACGTCTCTCGACGATGGGACGATCCACGCGAAGAGTTGTTACGTGCACGCGTATGGTGCGATTGCGTCGATTCGCTTTTCTGTACGGGGAGCAATAGAACGTTGAGTTGACTTATCGGGTCTTCGTTGGAATTACCGTCGCTGGCATTGTAAACTCCAGATGACCTTGTGATTCCTTCGTCGGGCACTGGTAAAGGGTGGCGATGATGCGTTCTATAATAGAAATACCCGTCGTAGCGTTTCTTCCGAGTCAACCCGCTCACGAAACACTCTCTCGTCGTGGAATCCCCGCGTCGGAGAGTAAAACGCGAATTCATAGTATGGAAACTTACGTCTCTCGACGATGGGACGATCCACGCGAAGAGTTGTTACGTGCACGCGTATGGTGCGATTGCGTCGATTCGCTTTTCTGTACGGGGAGTAATAGAACGTTGAGTTGACTTATCGGGTCTTCGTTGGAATTACCGTCGCTGGCATTGTAAACTCCAGATGACCTTGTGATTCCTTCGTCGGGCACTGGTAAAGGGTGGCGATGATGCGTTCTATAATAGAAATACCCGTCGTAGCGTTTCTTCCGAGTCAACCCGCTCACGAAACTCTCTCTCGTCGTGGAATCCCCGCGTCGGAGAGTAAAACGCGAATTCATACTATGAAAACTTACGTCTCTCGACGATGGGACGATCCACGCGAAGAGTTGTTTACGTGCACGCGTATGGTGCGATTGCGTCGATTCGCTTTTCTGTACGGGGAGAAATAGAACGTTGAGTTGACTTATCGGGTCTTCGTTGGAATTACCGTCGCTGGCATTGTAAACTCCAGATGACCTTGTGATTCCTTCGTCGGGCACTGGTAAAGGGTGGCGATGATGCGTTCTATAATAGAAATACCCGTCGTAGCGTTTCTTCCGAGTCAACCCGCTCACGAAACTCTCTCTCTCGTCGTGGAATCCCCGCGTCGGAGAGTAAAACGCCGAAGGCTTACTATGAAACTTACGTCTCTCGACGATGGGACGATCCACGCGAAGAGTTGTTACGTGCACGCGTATGGTGCGATTGCGTCGATTCGCTTTTCTGTACGGGGAGTAATAGAACGTTGAGTTGACTTATCGGGTCTTCGTTGGAATTACCGTCGCTGGCATTGTAAACTCCAGATGACCTTGTGATTCCTTCGTCGGGCACTGGTAAAGGGTGGCGATGATTCGTTCTATAATAGAAATACCCGTCGTAGCGTTTCTTCCGAGTCAACCCGCTCACGAAACTCTCTCTCGTCGTGGAATCCCCGCGTCGGAGAGTAAAACGCGAATTCATAGTATGGAAACTTACGTCTCTCGACGATGGGACGATCCACGCGAAGAGTTGTTACGTGCACGCGTATGGTGCGATTGCGTCGATTCGCTTTTCTGTACGGGGAGCAATAGAACGTTGAGTTGACTTATCGGGTCTTCGTTGGAATTACCGTCGCTGGCATTGTAAACTCCAGATGACCTTGTGATTCCTTCGTCGGGCACTGGTAAAGGGTGGCGATGATTCGTTCTATAATAGAAATACCCGTCGTAGCGTTTCTTCCGAGTCAACCCGCTCACGAAACTCTCTCTCGTCGTGGAATCCCCGCGTCGGAGAGTAAAACGCGAATTCATACTATGAAAACTTACGTCTCTCGACGATGGGACGATCCACGCGAAGAGTTGTTTACGTGCACGCGTATGGTGCGATTGCGTCGATTCGCTTTTCTGTACGGGGAGAAATAGAACGTTGAGTTGACTTATCGGGTCTTCGTTGGAATTACCGTCGCTGGCATTGTAAACTCCAGATGACCTTGTGATTCCTTCGTCGGGCACTGGTAAAGGGTGGCGATGATGCGTTCTACAATAGAAATACCCGTCGTAGCGTTTCTTCCGAGTCAACCCGCTCACGAAACTCTCTCTCGTCGTGGAATCCCCGCGTCGGAGGGTAAAACGCGATATATAATAGTATATGCCAGTGGTTCGCGCGCGTCGTCTCTGAGATACGCGGTCGACAGAGTTCCGAAAACACGTGATGTGCCACGATTTCCGTGCGTCTTACATCTTTCGACGATGGGACGATCCACGCGAAGAGAACGTTCGTGCTTGCGTGAGGTGCAACAGCGTCGATTCGCTTTTCTGTACGGGGAGAAATAGAACGTTGAGTTGACTTATCGGGTCTTCGTTGGAATTACCGTCGCTGGCATTGTAAACTCCAGATGACCTTGTGATTCCTTCGTCGGGCACTGGTAAAGGGTGGCGATGATTCGTTCTATAATAGTAATACCCGTCGTAGCGTTTCGACCGATGTCACCCGCCACGAAAGTCTCTCTCGACGTGGAAACCCCGCGCCGAAGAGTAAACGCGAAGGCTTACCATACGAAAGAAAACGGTATTATACGCCTGTGGTATGTGCGTCTCGGCTCTGTGATACGCGATCGGCAGAGTTACAAAAAAACGTTGATGGGCCACGATTTCCGTGCGTCTTACATCTTTCGACGATGGGACGATCCACGCGAAGAGTAGTTACGTGCTCGCGCGAGGTGCGATAGCGTCGATTCGCTTTTCTGTACGGGGAGAAATAGAACGATGAGTTGACTTATCGGGTCTTCGTTGGAATTACCGTCGCTGGCATTGTAAACTCCAGATGACCTTGTGATTCCTTCGTCGGGCACTGGTAAAGGGTGGCGATGATTCGTTCTATAATAGAAATACCCGTCGTAGCGATTCGGCCGAGTCACCCGCCACGAAACTCTCTCTCGTCGTGGAATCCCCATGTCGGAGAGTAAAACGCGAAGGCTAACTATATAAGAAATATATAGTATTATTTATGCCTGTGGTTCTCCGTTTGCCCTACTCTCAGATACGCGACTCGGAGAGTTACGAATAATCGTGATGGACCACGATTTCTGTACGTCTTACATCTTTCGACGATGGGACGATCCACGCGAAGAGATCATTCCTGCTTGCGTGAGGTGCGATAGCGCCGATTCGCTTTTCTGTACGGGGAGAAATAGAACGATGAGTTGACTTATCGGGTCTTCGTTGGAATTACCGTCGCTGGCATTGTAAACTCCAGATGACCTTGTGATTCCTTCGTCGGGCACTGGTAAAGGGTGGCGATGATTCGTTCTATAATAGAAATACCCGTCGTAGCGATTCGGCCGTGTCACCCGCCACGAAAATCTCTCTCGTCGTGGAATCCCCGCGTCGTAGAGTAAACGCGAAGGCTTGCTATAGAAGACTATAGTTTATACGCCTGTGGTTCACCGGTTGCCTGCTCTCCGGGGTACGCGATCGCGCAGGAGTTACGGAAGAACTTGATGGGCCACGATCTCCAAGCGGCTATATCTTTCGACGATGGGACGATTCACGCGAAGAGAACGTTCGTGCATGCGTGAGGTGCGATAGCGTTGATTCGCTTGTCTGTACGGGGAGAAATAGAACGATGAGTTGACTTATCGGGTCTTCGTTGGAATTACCGTCGCTGGCATTGTAAACTCCAGATGACCTTGTGATTCCTTCGTCGGGCACTGGTAAAGGGTGGCGATGATTCGTTCTATAATAGAAATACCCGTCGTAGCGTTTCGACCGATGTCACCCGCCACGAAATTCTCTCTCGTCGTGGAATCCCCGCGTCGGAGAGTAACCGCCGAAGGCTTGCTATAGAAGACTATAGTTTATACGCCTGTGGTTCACCGGTTGCCGGCTCTCCGGGGCACGCGATCGCGCGAAGGTTACGGAGGGACGTGAAGCGCCCGAGCAATGAAACGTCCGCAGGAGGAAACGAGCAACCGCCGAACATTGTTTCGCGACGTTTCCATAATGTATTGTCGTTTCGCTCGCATCCCGCTTCTTTCCCCTAGTTTCCTCGACGCGTAGTTTCGCAGCCTTAGTGGACGAATCATTCTCGATTCGAGGAAAGATATGCAGTGGGGCGTGCAATGAGCCCGCCAGAGACCACGATCTCCAATGCGTCTTTACATCTTTGGACGATGGGACGATCCACGCGAAGAGAACGTTCGTGCTTGCGCGAGGTGCATTAGCGTCGATTCGCTTTTCTGTACGGGGAGAAATAGAACGATGAGTTGACTTATCGGGTCTTCGTTGGAATTACCGTCGCTGGCATTGTAAACTCCAGATGACCTTGTGATTCCTTCGTCGGGCACTGGTAAAGGGTGGCGATGATTCGTTCTATAATAGAAATACCCGTCGTAGCGATTCGGCCGAGTCACCCGCCACGAAACTGTCTCTCTTTCGTCGTGGAAACCCCGCGTCGGAGAGTAAAACGCGCGAAGGCTGTGACTGTAACATATATATATATATATACACAGTATACAATGCCTGTGGTTTTTGCGCGTGTCGGCTCTTCGGTATACGCGATCGGCCAGAGTTACGGAGGGACGGTGAAGCGCACGAGAAATTGAAACGGCCGCACGATTGGAACCGAGCAACCGTCGAACATTGTTTCGCGACGTTTCCATAATGCGTTTTCGTTTCGCTCGCATACCGCTTCTTTTCCCCTAGTCTCTGAGACGCGTTTTCGAGCCGTTCTTCTACTATCGATTCTCGTAGAGAGAAGGGACCGGGTAGTCTGGAAGTGGAACCCGCATCTTGCGTGTACCGTACACGGAATTGAGAGGACCGGCCGTGAAGCTCGTTTTAAAGCCGTGCGTCTGACACCCAACTCTTGCGCGCCAATTTCGCGGCAAGAGATAATATGGGACGAATGACCGGCAAAGAGCCAGCTGTGAAGTCTGTTTTTTTAATCGAATCCGTGGACGTGTGTATGCCGTAGCGTCGCTCGTCGTGTTCGTTCATGGTCGTTCCGAGAGAAAGAACGAAAGCGGTAACGAAGGGACCGGCCGTGAAGCTCGTTTTAAAAGCCGCGCGTCTGACACCCAACTCTTGCGCGCCAATTTCGCGGCAAGAGATAACATGGGACGAATGACCGGCAAAGAGCCAGCTGTGAAGTCTTTTTTCATTATTTGCTTTCAATCGATCGATCGGTACGATTCGTGCAACGTTTCGCGCGATGCGACGCGAAAACATGCGCGCAACAATAGATGCGTCTGATCGGAAGAACGCGAGGGTCGACTGCACGCGATGGATTCAGTATCGGGTAGGATACAAAATATATCCCCGTCGTTTCCACGCGTGCGAGTCTTCTGCGTCTTTCGCGGGTTTTTGAATGCACTATACGCCCGGAACGTCGAGAAATATATACATATTACTTGAACGTTTTTCGTCTCGAAAGGCTTCGGTGTCGTCTCCAAGGCGACGCCTGAATCTCCTTCGCGCGCTGGTCGGAGATTCAGGTATCAACTTTTATCTTCTCTTTGAAAGAAGAGAGATATTAGGTCGAACAAGTGAGAATAAAATTATATATGTGAAATATAAAATTTATACGATTACCCTGAACGGTGGATCACTTGGCTCGTGGGTCGATGAAGAACGCAGCTAATTGCGCGTCAACGTGTGAACTGCAGGACACATGAACATCGACATTTCGAACGCACATTGCGGTCCACGGATACAATTCCTGGACCACGCCTGGCTGAGGGTCGTTTACGTACCATACACTGCTTGCGTAGCTCTGTCAAATCCCCGCCGTCGTTCACCTCTTCGGATCGAACGTTTTTTTTACCGAAGGGCGCAAAGAACGTCTCTGAGTCGGGTTAAGAGAAGGATGCTACGTACGAGCGAACGATGGGTGTCTCGTCGGCGTTTGTCGCGGACACGCGAAAATTCTGTGAATTTCACGGACAGTGTACGTTCTAGTTGTTGCAAAACGATCGGAATCGTTTGTATGGACTCGCGTGAGTGTTCGCGGCGTCGTGCGTCGTTCAATTACGACCGCCCGCGGATACCGCTCCACTGCGATATGGATCTGAGCGACAACTTTTTCGGCTGTTCGTGAGATGAACGGTTTCGTGTGTTTAGAAAAATTTTTTTTCCCGCGCTCCCGACGTCACCTGAAATGATGCGTCAGAGGTGAAAGAAAATATTAAGAAGTCGAGAGAGAGAGACTACACACGTTTTATTCATATTTTGTATACCGTGCGTGAGACGGATGTGCACGACACGTCGTATGTCGGTATATTACCGACTGGCCCCAGGGAGATTGTTTTCTTCCTCTCTTACGAATGAGATGTACGTTTCGGAGGATCGTCGTTACCGAAAACACACGGCAAAACGAGACTTCTCGCAGCAGAACCTTTATACACAATACACATCGACTCTTTTTACCCCGAGAGAGAGAGAAAAGGTGTATTTCTTTTTTTTTATTTTTCGAATTCGACGCACGAACGCTTTGACGACTGGAGAAAAACACGGTGTGTGTTAAAATCGTGCGGGACGAGCATGCGTATTCGTAACGGGTCGAATAGTTCTTATTCCCCGTCGTCGCGTGTCCTCGCTGGACCACCACCGTGCGCTTCCGCCACGTTCAGTTGAATTTCGAAATATATATATATAAAAAGAATCACCATATACTCTCTTTCGGGAGGTGTATTTTTATCGGTTTCTGCTATAGAGAAGAGACGGAGATCGTGTTGTGAGGTGTAACGTTTCTGTATCCCCGTTTCGGAGGATCGTCGTTATCGGCGGAACACACGTCAAAACGAGACTTCTCGCAGAACCTTTATACACAATACACATCGACTCTTTTACCCCGAGAGAGAGAAAAGGTGTTTTTCTTTTTTTTTTATTTTTCGAATTCGACGCACGAACGCTTTGACGACTGGAGAAAAACACGGTGTGTGTTAAAATCGTGCGGGACGAGCATGCGTATTCGTAACGGGTCGAATAGTTCTTATTCCCCGTCGTCGCGTGTCCTCGCTGGACCACCACCGTGCGCTTCCGCCACGTTCAGTTGTATTTCGAAATATATATATATAAAAAGAATCACCATATACTCTCTTTCGGGAGGTGTATTTTTATCGGTTTCTGCTATAGAGAAGAGACGGACGATCGTGTGTGACACCACGTGGTAACGTTTCCGTATCCCCGTAAAATACGTTTATCTTTTCTCGTAGAAAAGAGAGAGGAAGAGGCAGGAGCTCCTCTTTGGCGAGGCTTTCGAACGTCGCGTCCCGTCCGCCGGAATATAATGATATAAATATATAACCGCCGCCGACTTTGTGCGAAAGCGTTGAAACGAACGCGTCGGTCGCCCCATGGTGTGTGTTTGTCGTGTCTTCTTTTCCTCTTCTGCACTTCTCTTCACTGTCGATCGCGAGACCGCGCGAGATCCGCTTCGGTCGTCCAGTCCCCGAAAATTCTTCTCGGACGGGCGTTAAAGTTAACCGGAGCGCGAGATCGTCTAGCGAGAGTCTTTTTCGCGATCGAGTAAAATGTGATAGAAGAAGGAGAAGAGTGTAAAAAGAGAATATAGACACGCGACGCAGCAGAGACCACTGGTGAGGCGCATAAGACGCGTTCGCGAACGATTTTTCGCGACGATACGGAGTCGCGCGTGTCGCGGTATATTTATCATTTATATACGTTATAATATGAATATTGTTGTGTTCGAACGCACTCTCCTCTAGACTTTGTTTTTTTTGCTTTGAGCGATTTTTATGAAATTCGATTGAATTTTCATACAATTCACGTTCACGACGACCTCAGAGTAGGCGAGATTACCCGCTGAATTTAAGCATATTACTAAGCGGAGGAAAAGAAACTAACAAGGATTTCCTTAGTAGCTGCGAGCGAACAGGAATTAGCCCAGCACTGAATCCCGCGGTTCCGCCGTAGGGAAATGTAGTGTTCAGGAGGGTCCATTTATCCCGTGACGTCGAACCCCGCGTCCAAGTCCATCTTGAATGGGGCCATTTACCCGTAGAGGGTGCCAGGCCCGTAGCGACCGGTACGCGTTTCGGGAGGACCTTTCCTTAGAGTCGGGTTGCTTGAGAGTGCAGCCCTAAGTGGGTGGTAAACTCCATCTAAGGCTAAATATGACCACGAGACCGATAGCGAACAAGTACCGTGAGGGAAAGTTGAAAAGAACTTTGAAGAGAGAGTTCAAGAGTACGTGAAACCGTTCAGGGGTAAACCTGAGAAACCCAAAAGATCGAATGGGGAGATTCATCGTCGACGAGGCTGGCTTCCGTTGGCGCGCAGATACCCCGCGTATGGACCTTCGTGGTTCCAATGCGCGAGGGTACACCGCCTTCGGCCTAAATGTTCCGGCAACGTAGTCGTGCACTTCTCCCTTAGTAGAACGTCGCGACCCGTTGCGTGTCGGTCTACGGCCCGAGTGGTTGCCTGCCGCGTCGCCTTTGGCGCACGCGACAGACCCTCGGCGGCCCGGCCGGCTGCGCGACGGTACTCTGACGGTATCGGGCCGCAACCAATCCATTTTCGAATGTATGTGCGTCAGGCCCGCCGCAAGCTCGATCAGTATACCCTCGGAGGTACGGACCTGGTGCCGGCTCCGAGCCTGGTCAGCTGTTGGCAGGCGGTGTCCTCGGACTGGCCAAGCTTCGAATTACCGGTCGGCGACGCTACTGCTTTGGGTACTCTCAGGACCCGTCTTGAAACACGGACCAAGGAGTCTAACATGTGCGCGAGTCATTGGGATTTTGTAACCTAAAGGCGGAATGAAAGTGAAGGTCGTTCCTTAGCGTCGACCGAGGGAGGATGGGCCGCGTTGCGATGCGGCCTCGCACTCCCGGGCGTCTCGTTCTCATTGCGAGAAGAGGCGCACCCAGAGCGTACACGTTGGGACCCGAAAGATGGTGAACTATGCCTGGTCAGGACGAAGTC
>NW_027475706.1:0-34325 GCF_051020985.1 Nomia melanderi | reverse complement strand
GTTTTATATAGTTCTATATAGTTTCATATAGTTCTAATAGTTTCATATAGTTTTATATAGTTTTATATAGTTTTATATAGTCTTATATAGTTTTATAGTGGTCTATATAGTTCTATATAGTTTCATATAGTTTTATTAGTTTTATACAGGTTTATATAGTTTTATATAGCTTTATACAGTTTTATACAGAATTATATAGTTTTATATAGTTTTATATAGTTTTATTAGTTTTATACAGTTTTATATAGTTTTATATAGTTCTATATAGTTTTCATATAGTCCTATTAGTTTTATATAGTTTTATATTGTATAATATAGTTTTACATAGTTGTATTAGTTTTATACAGTTTTATATAGTTTTATATAGATTTATACAGTTTTATCCAGATTTATATAGTTTTATATAGTTTTATATAGTTTTATTAGTTTTACACAGTTTTATATAGTCTTATATAGTTTTATATAGTTTTATATAGTTTTATATGGATTTATATAGTTTTATATAGCTTTATATAGTTTTATATAGTGTTATATAGTGATATACAGTTTTATTAGTGTTATATAGTTTCATATAGTTCTATATAGTTTCTTATAGTTCTATTAGTTTTATATAGTTTTATAAGTTTTACATACTTTTATATAGTTTTATATAGTTCTATATAGTTTCATATAGTTCTATTAGTTTTATATAGTTTTATATAGTTTTATATAGTTTTATTTAGTCTTATATAGTTTTATATTTTTCTATATAGTTCTATATAGTTTCATATAGTTCTATTAGTTTTATATAGTTTTATGTGGTATTATATAGTTTTACATAGTTCTATTAGTTTTATATAGTTTTATATAGTTCTATTAGGTTTATATAGTTTCATACAGTTTTATATAGTTTTATATAGTTTTATATAGTTTTATATGGATTTATATAGATTTATATAGTTTTATATAGTTTTATATAGTGTTATATAGTGATATACAGTTTTATTTGTGTTATATAGTTTTATAGAGATCTATATAGTTTCATATAGTTCTATATAGTTTCATATAGTTCTATTAGTTTTATATAGTTTTATATGGTATTATATAGTTTTACATAGTTCTATAAGTTTTATATAGTTTTATATAGTTCTATTAGTTTTATATAGTTTTATACAGTTTTATATAGTTGTATATAGTTTTATATAGTTTTATATAGTTTTATATAGTTTAATATAGTTTTATATATTATTATATAGTTTTATATAGTTTTATATAGTGTCATATAGTTTTATACAGTTTTATATAGTTCTATATAGTTTCATATAGTTCTATATAGTTTCATATAGTTCTATATAGTTTCATATATTTCTAATAGTTTTATATAGTTTTATATGGTATTATATAGTTTTGCATAGTTCTATTAGTTTTATATAGTTTTATTAGTTTTACATATTTTTATATAGTTTAAATTGTTCTATATAGTTATATATGGTTTTATATAGTTTTATATAGTTTTATATAGTTTTATAAAGTTTTATATAGTTTTATATAGTTTTACATAGTTTTATATAGTTTTATATAGTTCTATATAGTTTCATATAGTTTTATATAGTTTAATATAGTTTTATGTAGTTTTATATAGTTTTATATGGTGTTATATGGTTTTATACAGTTCTATATAGTTTCATATAGTTTTATTAGTTTTACACAGTTTTATATACTTTTATATAGTTTTATATAGTTTTATAATGTTCTATATATTTATGTATGGTTTTATATAGTTTTATATAGTTTTATATAGTTTTATATACTTTTATACAGTTTTATATAATTTTATATAGTTTTATATAGTTTTATATAGTTTTATATAGTATTATATGGTGTTATATAGTTTTATATAGTCTTATATAGTTTTATATAGTTTTATATAGTTTTATATGGATTTATATAGTTTTATATAGCTTTATATAGTTTTATATAGTGTTATATAGTGATATACAGTTTTATTAGTGTTATATAGTTTCATATAGTTCTATATAGTTTCTTATAGTTCTATTAGTTTTATATAGTTTTATAAGTTTTACATACTTTTATATAGTTTTATATAGTTCTATATAGTTTCATATAGTTCTATTAGTTTTATATAGTTTTATATAGTTTTATATAGTTTTATTTAGTCTTATATAGTTTTATATTTTTCTATATAGTTCTATATAGTTTCATATAGTTCTATTAGTTTTATATAGTTTTATGTGGTATTATATAGTTTTACATAGTTCTATTAGTTTTATATAGTTTTATATAGTTCTATTAGGTTTATATAGTTTCATACAGTTTTATATAGTTTTATATAGTTTTATATAGTTTTATATGGATTTATATAGATTTATATAGTTTTATATAGTTTTATATAGTGTTATATAGTGATATACAGTTTTATTTGTGTTATATAGTTTTATAGAGATCTATATAGTTTCATATAGTTCTATATAGTTTCATATAGTTCTATTAGTTTTATATAGTTTTATATGGTATTATATAGTTTTACATAGTTCTATAAGTTTTATATAGTTTTTATATAGTTCTATTAGTTTTATATAGTTTTATACAGTTTTATATAGTTGTATATAGTTTTATATAGTTTTATATAGTTTTATATAGTTTAATATAGTTTTATATATTATTATATAGTTTTATATAGTTTTATATAGTGTCATATAGTTTTATACAGTTTTATATAGTTCTATATAGTTTCATATAGTTCTATATAGTTTCATATAGTTCTATATAGTTTCATATATTTCTAATAGTTTTATATAGTTTTATATGGTATTATATAGTTTTGCATAGTTCTATTAGTTTTATATAGTTTTATTAGTTTTACATATTTTTATATAGTTTAAATTGTTCTATATAGTTATATATGGTTTTATATAGTTTTATATAGTTTTATATAGTTTTATAAAGTTTTATATAGTTTTATATAGTTTTACATAGTTTTATATAGTTTTATATAGTTCTATATAGTTTCATATAGTTTTATATAGTTTAATATAGTTTTATGTAGTTTTATATAGTTTTATATGGTGTTATATGGTTTTATACAGTTCTATATAGTTTCATATAGTTTTATTAGTTTTACACAGTTTTATATACTTTTATATAGTTTTATATAGTTTTATAATGTTCTATATATTTATGTATGGTTTTATATAGTTTTTATATAGTTTTATATAGTTTTATATACTTTTATACAGTTTTATATAATTTTATATAGTTTTATATAGTTTTATATAGTTTTATATAGTATTATATGGTGTTATATAGTTTTATATAGTTCTATATAGTTTCATATACTTTTATTAGTTTTACATATTTTTATATAGTTTAAATTGTTCTATATAGTTATATATGGTTTTATATAGTTTTATATAGTTTTATATAGTTTTATAAAGTTTTATATAGTTTTATATAGTTTTATATAGTTTTATATAGTTTTATATATTTTGATATAGTCTTATATAGTTTTATAATGTTTTATATTGTTCTATATAGTTATATATGGTTTTATATAGTTTTATATAGTTTCATATAGTTTTATACAGTTTTATGTAGTTTTATATAGTTTTATATAGTTTTGTATAGTTTTATATAGTTTTAAATGGTATTATATGGTTTTATATAGTTCTATATAGCTTCATATAGTTTTATTAGTTTTATACAGTTTCATATAGTTTTATATAGTTTTATATAGTTTTATATAGTTTTATAGAGTTTTATATAGATTTATATAGTTTTATATAATTTTATATAGTTTTATATAGTTTTATATAGTGTCATATAGTTTTATACAGGTTTATTAGTGTTATATAGTTTTGTATAGTTCTATATAGTTTCATATGGTTCTATTGGTTTTATATAGTTTTATTAGTTTTATATACTTTTATATAGTTTTATATAGTCTTATATGGTATTATATAGTTTCATATAGTTTTATATATTTTTATATAATTTTATATAGTTTTATATAGTTTTATATAGTTTTATATAGTTCTATATAGTTTCATATAGTTCTATTAGTTTTATATAGTTTTATATAGTTTCATACAGTTTTAAATAGTTTAAAATAGTTCTATATATTTTTATATGGTTTTGTTAGTTTTATATAGTTTTATACAGGTTAATATAGTTTTCTATATATTCAGATAGTGTAATGTAGTTTCATTAGTTTTTATATAGTTTTATATAGTCTTATATAGTATTACATAGTTTTATACAGGCTTATTAGATTTATATAGTGTTATATAGTCTTATATAGTTTCATTAGTTTTACATAGATTGATATTGTTTTATGCAGTTTAATATAGTTTTGTTTAGTTTCATATAGTTTTATTAGTTTTACATAGTTTTACATAGTTTTATATAGTTCGATATAGTTTTATATAGTTCTATATAGTTTTATATAGTTTTATATAGTTTTATATAGTTTTATATTGTTTTATATAGTTTTATATAGTTTTATATAGTTTTATATAGAATTGAGCTATGTAAAACTATATAAAACCAATAAAACTATATAAAACTATATAAAACTATATGAAACTATTAGAACTATATTAAACTATATAAAACTATATAAAACTGTATAAAACTATATAAATCTATATAAAAACGATGCAAAACTATACATAACTATGTAAAACTATGTAAAACTATGTAAATCTATATAGAACTATGTAAAACTAATAAAACAATCTGAAAGTATATAAAACTATATAAAACTGTATAAAACCATATATAATACTATATAAAACGATATAAAACCATATAAAACTATATAAAACTGTACAAAACTACATAAAACTAGGTAAAGCTATTAAAACTATGTAAACCTAATAAAACAATATAAAACTATACAAAACTATGTAAAACTATATAAAAATATATAAAACTACATAAAATAATATCAGTCTATATAAAACAACATAAAACTACGAAAACAATATCAATCCATATAAAAGTATATAAAACTACATAAAACAATATCAATCTATATAAAACTATATAAAACTGTATAAAACTATATAAAACTATATAAAACTACATAAAACTATATAAAACTACATAAAACGATGCAAAATTATATGTAACTGTGTAAAACAATATAAAACTATATAAAACTATGTAAAACTATATAAAACAATATAATACTATATAAAACTATATAAAAATAATAAAACTATCAAAAACTATGTAAAACTGTATAAAACTATATAAAACTAATAAAACAATATGTAACTATATAAAACTATGTAAATCTATGTAAAACTATATAAAACTATATAAAAATATTTCAAACTATATAAAACTATATAAAACTATATGAAACTCTATAAAACTATATAAAACTGTATGAAACTATATAAAAATACAGAAAACTAACAAAACCATATAAAACTATATAAAACTATATAAAACTTCGAGAAAACAACATCAGTCTATATAAAACTACATAAAATAATATCACTCTATATATAAAACAATATAAAACTACGTAAAACAATATCAATCTATATAAAACTATATCAAACTACATAAAACAATATCAATCTATATAAAACTATGTAAAACTATACAAAACAAGCAAAACTATATAAAACTACATAAATCTATATAAAACTATATAAAACTATATAAAACTATATACAACTATATAAAACTATATAAACATATATAACACTATACAGAACTATATAAAACTATATAAAAACTATGTAAAATTATATAAAAGTATGTAAAACTACATGAAAGAATCAAAACCATATAAAACTACATAAAACTAGATAAAACTATACAAGACTATATAAAACTATATAAAACGGTGTAAAAACTATATAAAACTACGTAAACCTAATATAACAATATAAAACTATACAAAACTATGTAAAACTATATAAAAGTATGTAAAACTACATGAAAGAATCAAAACCATATAAAACTACATAAAACTAGATAAAACTATACAAGACTATATAAAACTATATAAAACGGTGTAAAACTATATAAAACTACGTAAACCTAATATAACAATATAAAACTATACAAAACTATGTAAAACTATATAAAACTATATAAAACTATTTGAAACTATATAAAACTATATAACACTACATAAGACAATATCAATCTATATAAAACTATATAAATCTGTATAGAACTAAATAAAAGGAAATAAAATTATATGAAACTATACTAAACTATATAAAACTAACAAAACTATATAAAGCTAAATAAGACTATTTGAAACTATATAAAACTATATAACACTACATAAGACAATATCAATCTATATAAAACTACGTAAAACTATACAAAACAAGCAAAACTATATAAAACTACATAAATCTATATAACTATATAAAGTCAGACAAGACTATATAAAAACAATATAATACCATATAAAACTATATAAAACTATATAAAACTATATAAAACTATATAAAACTATATAAAACTATATAAAACTATATAAAAACTATATAAAACTATATACAACTATATAAAACTATATAAAACATATATAACACTATACAGAACTATATAAAACTATATAAAACTATGTAAAATTATATAAAAGTATGTAAAACTACATGAAAGAATCAAAACCATATAAAACTACATAAAACTAGATAAATCTATACAAGACTATATAAAACTATATCAAACGGTGTAAAACTATATAAAACTACGTAAACCTAATAAAACAATATAAAACTATACAAAACTATGTAAAACTATATAAAACTATATAAAACTAACAAAACTATATAAACCTATATAAAACTATATAAAACTAAGAAAACTATATAAAACAATATAAAACTTTATAAATCTATATAAAACTACATAAAACTATATAAAACCCTATAAAACTATATAACACTATTTAAAACTATATAAAAATATATAAAACAATATAAAACTATATAAACCATTATAAAACTGTATAAACCTATATAAAACTGTATAAATCTATATAAAACTATATAAAACTATATAAAACTAACAAAACTATATAAAACTATATAAAACTCTCTAAACATATTTAAAACTATATAAAACTATACAAAACTAACAAAACTATATAAAACTATATAAAACTATATATAACTAACAAAACTATATAAAACTATATAAAACTCTATAAAACTATTTAAAACTATATAAAACTATACAAAACTAACAAAAACTAACTATAAACCTATATAAAACTATATAAAACTAATAAAACTATATAAAACTATATAAAACTATGTAAAACTATATAAAACAATATAAAACTATATAAAACATTATAAAACTGTATAAAACTATATAGAACTGTATAAAACTATATAAAACTATATGAAACTATATAAAGCTATATAAAACTGTACAAAACTATATAAAACTATATAAAACTATATAAAACTATATAAAACTGTATAAAACTGTATAAAACTGTATAAAACTGTATAAAACTATATAAAGCTATATAAAAAATATATAAAACTATATAAAACTACGTAAAACTATATAAAACTATGTAAATATAATAAAACTATATAAAACTTTATAAATCTATATAAAACTACATAAAACTATATAAAATTATGTAAAACTATATAAAACTATATGAAAAATTATAAAACTGTATAAACCTATATAAAACTGTATAAAACTATATAAAACTATATAAAACTATATAAAACTATATAAAGCTATATAAAACTATATAAAACTATATAATGCTATATAAAACTATATGAAGCTATATAATACAACATAAAACTATATAAAACAATATAAAACTGTATTAAATTATATAGAACTATATAAAACTAGTAAATCTATATAAAACAATATAAAACTACGTAAAACTATATTAAGCTATGTAAATATAATAAAACTATGTAAATCTGTATTAATCTATATAAAACTATATAATACCAATAAAACTATATAAAGCTATATAAATCAATATAAAACTGTCTGAAACTGTATAAAACTATATAAGCTATATAACACTGTACAAAACTATATAAAAACTATATAAAACTATATAAAACTATATAAAACAATACAAAACTATATAAAACATTATAAAACTGTATAAAACTATATAAAACTGTATATAACTATATAAAACTATATGAAACTATATAAAGCTATATAAAACTGTACAAAAATATATAAAACTATATAAAATAATATAAAACTGTATAAAACTATATAAAACAATATAAAACTATATAAAACATAATAAAACTGTATAAAACTATACAAAACTGTATAAAACTATATAAAAATATATGAATCTATATAAAACTATATAAAGCTATATAAAACTATATGAAACTATATAAAATTATATAAAGCTATATAAAACTATATAAAACTATATAATGCTATATAAAACTATATGAAGCTATACAATACAATATAAAAACTATATAAAACAATATAAAACTGTATTAAACTATGTAGAACTATATAAAACTATTAAAACTGTATAAAACTATATAAAACTATGTAAATCTACTAAAACTATGTAAATATAGTAAAACAATATAAAACTTTATAAGTCTATATAAAACTACGTAAAACTATATAAAATTATGTAAAACTATATAAAACTATATAAAACTGTATAAAACATTATAAACGTGTATAAAACTATATAAAACTAACAAAACTATATAAAACTAACAAAACTATATAAAACTATATAAAACTATATAAAACTATATAAAACGATATAAAACTATATAAAACTATATAAAACTATATAAAACGATATAAAACTAACAAAACTATATAAAACTATATAAAACTATATAAAACTATATAAAACTATATAAAACTATATAGTACTATATAAATCTATATAAAACTATATAAAACTATATAAAACTATATAAAACTGTATAAAACTATATAAAAATATGAAACTATACAAAACTATATAAATCTATATAAAACTATGTAATACTAATAAAACTATATAAAACTATATGAATCTATATAAAACAATACAAAACTATATAAAACATTATAAAACTGTATAAAACTATATAAAACTGTATATAACTATATAAAACTATATGAAACTATATAAAGCTATATAAAACTGTACAAAAATATATAAAACTATATAAAATAATATAAAACTGTATAAAACTATATAAAACAATATAAAACTATATAAAACATAATAAAACTGTATAAAACTATATAAAACTGTATAAAACTATATAAAAATATATGAATCTATATAAAACTATATAAAGCTATATAAAACTATATGAAACTATATAAAATTATATAAAGCTATATAAAACTATATAAAACTATATAATGCTATATAAAACTATATGAAGCTATACAATACAATATAAAACTATATAAAACAATATAAAACTGTATTAAACTATGTAGAACTATATAAAACTATTAAAACTGTATAAAACTATATAAAACTATGTAAATCTAATAAAACTCTGTAAATATAGTAAAACAATATAAAACTTTATAAGTCTATATAAAACTACGTAAAACTATATAAAATTATGTAAAACTATATAAAACTATATAAAACTGTATAAAACATTATAAACGTGTATAAAACTATATAAAACTAACAAAACTATATAAAACTAACAAAACTATATAAAACTATATAAAACTATATAAAACTATATAAAACTATACAAAACTAACAAAACTATATAAAATTATATAAAACTATATAAAACTAACAAAACTGTATAAAACTACATAAAACTCTATAAAACTATATAACACTATGTAAAACTATATAAAACTATATAAAACTATATAAATCTGTATAAAACGATATAAAACTAACAAAACTATATAAACCTATATAAAACTATATAAAACTAATAAAACTATATAAAACTGTATATTAGTATATAAAACTATTTAAAACTATATAAAACTATATAAAACTGTATAAAACTAACAAAACTATATAAAACTATATAAAACTATTTAAAACTATATAAAACTATATAAAACTGTATAAAACTAACAAAACTATATAAAACTATATAAAACGATACAAAACTATATGAATCTATATAAAACTATATAAAACCATATAGTACTATATAAAACTATATAGTACTATATAAAACTACATAAAACTATATAAAACTGTATGAAACAAACAAAACTATATAAAACTCTATAAAACTATATAAAACTATATAAAACTATATAAAACTATATAGTACTATATAAAACTATATAAAACTATGTAAAACTATATAAAACTATATAAAACTATATAAAACTATGAAAAACTATATAAAACTAACAAAACTATATAAAACTATAAAAAACTCTATAAAACTGTATAAAACTACATAAAACTATATAAAACTAATAAAACTAATAAAACTATATAAAACTATATAATACTTTATAAAACTATATAAAAATATATAAACCTATATAAAACAATTTAAAACGATATAAAACATTATAAAACAGTATGAAACTATATAAAACTGTATAAAACCACATAAAACTATATGAAACTATATAAAGCGATAGAAAACTATATAAAAGAATGTAAAACTATATGAAACTAACAAAACTATATAAAACTACATACAGTTTTATGTAGTTTTATGTAGTTTTATATAGTTTTATTTGTTTTATATAGTTTTACATTGTTTTATATAGTTTCACATAGTTTTATACAGTTTCAATAGGTTTGTATAGTTTTATATATATATTCTTATCGTTTTATATGGTTTTATATAGTTTTATACAGTTTCGAATAGTTTTATATAGTTTTGTATACTTTTATATAGTATTATATA
This sequence comes from Nomia melanderi, assembly GCF_051020985.1. Taxonomy (NCBI): domain Eukaryota; kingdom Metazoa; phylum Arthropoda; class Insecta; order Hymenoptera; family Halictidae; genus Nomia; species Nomia melanderi. Next base: position 23,454 of record NW_027475706.1, on the reverse strand, counting down.
GTTTTATATAGATTTATATAGTTTTATATAGTTTTATATAGTTTTGTATAGTTTTATGTAGTTTTATATAGTTTTATTAGTTTTACATAGTTTTACACAGTCTTATATTGATTTGTGTTGTTTTATACAGTTTATATAGTTTTATATAGTTTTATATAGTTTTATATAGTTTTATTAGTTTTACATCGTTTTACATAGTTTTATATAGTTTTATATCGTTTTATATAGTTTTATATAGTTTTATTATTATTATGTAGTTTTATGTAGTTTTATATTGTTTTATTTAGTTTTATATAGTTTTATATAGTATTATATAGTTTTATTAGTTTTATACAGTTTTATATAGTTTTATACAGTTTTCCTTAGTTTTATATAGATTTATATAGTTTTATGTAGTTTTATATAGTTTTATATAGTTTTATACAGTTTTATATAGTTTTATACAGTTTTCCTTAGTTTTATATAGATTTACATAGTTTTATATAGTTTTAAATAGTTTTGTATAGTTTTATGTTGTTTTATTAGGTTTAGATAGTTTTATATAGTCTTATATAGCTTCATATAATTTTACATAGTTTTACTAAGTTTATATAGTTTTATATAGTTATTTTTAGTATTGGATAGTTTCATATAGTTTTATTAGTTTGACATAGTTTTATACAGATTTATATAGTTTTACATACTTCTATATAGTTTTATATTGTTTTATATAGATTTATATAGTTTTACACAGTGTTACATAGTTTCATATAGGTTTATATAGTTTTATGTTGTTTTATTATATTTATGTATTTTTACACAGTTTTAGATAGCCTAACCTAACCTAAGATTAAAGTGTATTCTCATAACACATATCCAGATCGCTTCTCGGCCTTATAACTAAGATCAGGGTGTAAGAGAATAACCCAAATCCCAATCGCTCATCGCCCTTATGGCTAAGATCAATGTGTACTCGCCTAACAAACATCCAGATCGCTTCTCGGCGTTATGGTTAAGATCAAAGTGTACTCGTATAACCCAAATCCAAATCGCTTATCGCCCTTATGGCTAACACCAAAGTGCACTCGCATAACGCACATCCAGATCCGTTCTCGGCCTTATGGCTAACATCAAAGTGTACCCGCATGACACACATACAGATCAGTTCTCGGCCTCATGGCTATCATCAAAGTCTACTCGCATGACACATATCCAGATAGCTTCTCGGCCTTATGGCTAACATCAAAGTGTAGTCAACATCTAAGTGTACTCGCATAACACACATCAAGATGGCTTCTCGCTGTTATAGCTAAGATCAATGTGTACTCGCATAACACGCATCCAGATCGCTTCTCGGCCTTATGGCTAAGAACAAGGTCTGCTCGCATGACACACATCCAGATCGCTTCCCGTCTTTATAGATAAAATTAAAGTGTACAAGAATAACCCAAATCCAGATCGCTCCGCGACTTTATGGCTAAGATCAAAGTGTACACGCATAACAAACATCGAGATCGCTTCTCGGACTTATGGTAAAGATCAAAGAGTAGTCGCATAAAACACATCCAGATCGCTCCTCGGCCTTATGCCTAAGATCTCAGTGTACTCACGTAACCCAAATCCAGATCGCTTCTCGGCCTGATGGCTAAGATCAAAGTGTGCTCGAATAACCAAAATCCAGATCGCTTCCCGGCCTTATGGCTAAGATCAAAGTATACTCGAATAATCCAAATCCAGATCGCTTCTCGGCCTTATGGCTAAGACCAATGTGAACTCGCATGCCCCACATCTAAATCGCTTCTCGGTCGTATGGTTAATATCAAAAGGTACTCGCATAACACACATCCAGGTCGCTTCTCGGACATATGGCTACGAGCAACGTGTACTCGCATAACACACATCCAGATAGCTTCTCGGCCTCATGGTTAAGTTCAAAGTGTACTCGCATAACACACATCCAGATCGCTCCTCGGCCTCAGGGCAAAGATCAAGGTGTACTCCTATAACGCAAATCCAGATCGCTCCTAGGCCTTATGGCTAAGATCAAAGTGTACTCGAATAATACAAATACAGATCGCTTCTCGGCCTTATGGCTTAGTTCAAAGTGTGCTTGAATAAACCAAATCCAGATCGCTTCCCGGCCTTTTGGCTAAGATCAAAGTATACTGGAATAATTCAAATCCAGATCGCTTGTCGGCCTAATGGCTAAGACCAAAGTGCACTCGCATAGCACACAACCAGATCGCTTTTCCGCCTTATGGCTAAGATCAAAGTGAACTCGCATAACACACATCCAGGTCGCTTCTCGGCCGTATGGTTAAGATCAATGTGTACTCGCATAACACACATCCAGTTCTCTTCACGGCCTTATGGGTAAGATAAAAGTGAACTCGCATAACACGCACCCAGATCGCTTCACTGCCTTATGGCTAGGATCAAATTGTACTCGTATAACGCACATCCAGATCGCTTCTCGGCAGTATGGGTAAGATCAGAGTGTACTCGCATAACACACATCCAGATCGTTTCTCGGCCTTATGGCTAACATCAGAGGGTACTCGCCTAACCAAAATCCAGATCGCTGCTTGCCTTTATGGCTAAGATCAAAGCGTACTCGCATAACTCAGACCCAGATCGCTTGTCGGCCTTATGGCTAAGTTCAAAGTGTACCCGCATAACCCAAATCCAGATCGCTTCTCGACCTTGTGGCTATGATCAAAGTGTACTCGAATAACCCAAATCCAGATCGCTGCTCGACTGTATGGCTAAGGTCAAAGTGTACTCGAATAACCCAAATCCTGATCGCTACTCGGCCTTATGGCTAACATAAAAGTGTACTCGAATAACCCAAATCCAGATCGCTTCTCGGCCTTATGGCTAAGATAAAAGTGTACTCGAATAACACAAAGCCAGATCGCTGCTCCCCTGTATGGCTAAGATCAATGCGTACTCGCACAACACACATCCAGATAGCTTCTCGGCCTTATGGCTAAAATAAAAGTGTACTCGCTTAACACAAATCCAGATAGCTTCGCGGCCGTATGGCTAGGATCAAAGTGTACTCGCATAACACACATCCAGATCGCTTCACGGCCTGATGGATAAGATAAAAGTGTACTCGGATAAGACACCTCCAGATAGCTTCTCCGTCTTATGGCTAAGATCAGAGTGTACTCGCACAACACACATCCAGAACGCTTCACGGCCTTATGGCTGAGATCAAAGTGTACTCGAATAAAACACATCCTGATCGCTTCTCGGCCTTATGGCTAAGATCAAAGTGAACTAGAATAACACAAATCCAGATCGCTTCTCGGGTTTATGGCTAAGATCAAAGTGTAATCGCATAACCCAAATCCAGATCTCTTCTCGATCTTATGACTAAGATCAAAGGGTACTCTCAGAACACATATCCATATCGCTTCTCGGCCTTATGGCTAAGGTCAAAGTGTACTCGAATAACCCAGATCCAGTTCGCTTCTCGGGTCTGTGGCTAAGATCAAAGTGTACTCGGATAACACACATCCAGATCGCTTCTCGGCCTTATGGCTAAGATCAAAGTGTAATCGCATGACACACATCCAGATCGCTACCCGGCCTTATGGATAAAATCAAAGTGTACTCGAATAGACCCATATCCAGAACGCTTCTCGGCCTTATGCCTAAGATCAAAGTGTACTCGCATAACACATATCCGGATCGCTTCTCGGCCTTATGGCTAAGATCAAAGGGCACTCGAATAACCCAAACCCAGATCGCTTCTTGGCCTTATGGCTAAAATCAAAGTGAACTCGCATAACACACATCCAGATGGCTTCTCGGCCTTATGGCTGAGATCGAAGTGTACTCGCTTGACACACATCCTGATTGCTTCTCGGCTTTATGGCTAAGGTCAAAGTGTACTCGCATAACACACATCCAGATCGCTTCTCGGCCTTATGGCTAAGATCAAAGTGTACTCGCTTAACACAAATCCAGATAGCTTCGCGGCCGTATGGCTAGGATCAAAGTGTACTCGCATAACACACATCCAGATCGCTTCACGGCCCTGATGGATAAGATAAAAGTGTACTCGGATAAGACAGCTCCAGATAGCTTCTCCGTCTTATGGCTAAGATCAGAGTGTACTCGCACAACACACATCCAGAACGCTTCACGGCCTTATGGCTGAGATCAAAGTGTACTCGAATAAAACACATCCTGATCGCTTCTCGGCCTTATGGCTAAGATCAAACTGCACTCGCATAACACACATCCAGATCACATCTCGGCCTTGTGGATAATATCAATGTGTTCTCGAATAACCCACACCCAGATCGCTTCTCGGCCTTATGGTTGAGATCAAAGTGTACTCGAATAGACCCATATCCAGATCGCTTCTCGGCCTTATGTCTAAGATCAAAGTGTACTCGCATAACACACATCCAGATCGCTTCTCGGCCTTATGGCTAAGATCAATGTGTACTCGCATAACACACATCCAGATCGCTTCTCGGCCTTATGGCTAACATCAAAGTGTACTCGCATAACACACATCCAGATCGCTTCTGGGCCTTACGGCTAAGATCAAACTGTACTCATATAACACACATCCAGGTCGCTCCTCGGCCTTATGGCTAAGATCAAAGTGTACTCGCATAACACACATACAGATCGCTTCTCAACCTTATGTCTAAGATCAAAGTGTACTTGCATAACCCAAATCCAGATCGCTTCTTGGCATTATGGCTAAGATCAAAGTGTACTCGCATAACACACATCCGGATCGCTTCTCGGCCTTATTAATAAGAACAATGTGAACACGCATAACACAAATGCTGATCCCCTCTCGGGCTTATGGCAAAGCATAGCCATAAGGTCGAGAAGCGATCTGGATGTGTGTTATGCGAGATTTATATAATTTTATTCAGTTTTATACAGTTTGGTATATATTATAGATCTATATAATTTTATACAGTTTTATGTAGTATTATACACGTTCCTAGGGCATTATGTAGTTTTACGCGGTTTTACATTGTTTTGTATTCTTTTTTATTCTATTTCACCTTTTACATTGTGTTATGCAGTTGTATATATTATTATGAAGTTTTGCGTAGTTTTATAGGGTTTTTTATAGTTTTATACAGATTTATTCAGCTTTATATGTTTCTAATAGTATTATACAGTATTATATGGATTTAAATAGTTTTATATAGTTTAAATAGTTTTGTATAGTTTTATATAGTTTTATGTATTTTTATATAGTTTTATTAGTTTTATATTGTTTTATATAGATTTATATAGTTTCATATAGTTTTAGTAGTTTTATATAGTTTTGTATACTTTCATATAGTATTATTAGTTTTACCTAGTTTTATATAGTTCTATATAGTTTTATATAGTTTTACATAGATTTATATAGATGCATATATTTTTATATAGGTTTATATAGTTTTACATAGTTTTATATAGTATTATATAGTTTTGTATAATTTTATATAGTTTTATATAGTTTTACATACTTTTATATAGTTTTATATCGTTTTATATAGATTTGTATAGTTTTATATAGTTTTGTATAATTTTACATAAGTTTTTATTGTTTTATATAGTTTTATATAGTTTTGTATAGTTTCATATAGCTTTATTATTTTTACATAGGTTTATATAGTTGTATATAGTTTTATATAGTTTTATGTATGTTTATATAGTTTTATTAGTTTTATATAGTTTTATATAGTTTTATATAGTTTTATATAGTTTTATATAGTTGTGTATAGTATCATATAGTTTTATTAGTTTTACATAACTTTATATAGTTCTATACAGTTTTATATAGTTTCATATCGATTGATATTGTCTTATGTAGTGTTATATAGTTTTATATAGTTTCAAATAGTTTTATATAGTTTTGTTAGTTTTATATAGTTTTATATTGTTTATATAGTTTGATATAGTTTTACATAGTTTCATATAGTTTTACATAGTTTTACATAGATTTATATATTTTTATATAGTTTTATATAGTTTTATATAGTTTTATATAGTTTTATATAGATTCATATAGTTTTATATAGTTTTATTAGTATTACATAGTTTTATATAGATTTATATAGTTTTGTATAGTTTCATATTTTTATATAGTTTTATACAGTTTTATATAGTTTTATATAGTTTTATATAGTTTTATGTAGTTTTATTTGTTTTTTATAGTTTTACATAGTTTTATATAGTTTTATATAGTTATATATGGTTTTATATTATTTTGTATAGGTTTATATAGTTTTATATAGTTTTATATAGTTTTATATAGTTTTATATAGTTTTTTATAGTTTTATATAGTTTTATATAGTTTTATATAGTTTTATATAGTTTAATACAGTTTTATATTGTTTTAATAGATATATATAGTTTTATATAGTTTTATATAGTTTTATACAGTTTTATATAATCTTATATAGTTTTATATAGTTTTATATGGTTTTAAATAGTTTTATAGAGTTGTATATAGTTTTATATAGTTTTATATAGTTTTATATAGTTTTATATAGTTTTATATAGTACTATATAGTTTTATATAGTTTTATATAGTTTTATATAGTGTTATATAGTTTTATACAGTTTTGTATAGTTTTATACAGTTTCATAATGTTTTATATAGTGTTATATTGTTTTATATAGTTTTATATAGTGTTATATAGTTTTTATATAGTTTTATACAATTTTGTATAGTTTCATACAGTTTTATATAGTTTTATATAGTTTTATATAGTTTTGTATAGTTTTATTAGTTGTTTATTGTTTTATATAGGGTTGTATATTTGTATACAGTTTTTTATAGTTTTATATAGTTTTATATAGTATTGTATAGTTTTAGAAAGTTTTATTAGTTTTATATAGGTCTATATAGTTTTATACATTTTTATATTGTTTTATAGAGTTTTATATTGTTTTATATAGCTCTATATAGTTTCACAGTTTCATTTAGTTTTATATAGTTTTATATAGTTTTATACAGTTTTGTTAGTTTAATATAGTTTTATCTAGTTTTATATAGTTTTATATAGTTTTATATAGTTTTGTTAGTTATATGTAGTTTTACATAGTATTATAGAGTTTTATATAGTTTTATATAGTTTTGTATAGGTTTATATAGTTTTGATAGTTTTATATCGTTTTATAGAGTTTTATATAGTTTTGTTGGTTTTGTATAGTTTTATATTTTTTTATATAGTTTTACAGAGTTTTATATAGTTTTGTTAGTTTTGTATAGTTTTATTGGTTGTTTATTGTTTTATATAGTTTTATATAGTTTTATATTGTTTTATATAGTTTTGTATAGTTTTACATAGTTTTATGTAGTTTTATAGAGTTTTATATAGTTTTATATAGCTTTGTTAGTTTAATATAGTTTTATATAGTTTTATATTGTTTTATATAGTTTTGATAGTATTATATAGTTTTATATCATTATATAGTACTATATAGTTTTATTTAGTTTTGTTAGTTTCATATAGTTTTATATAGTTTTATATAGTTTCATATAGTTTTATATAGTTTTATAAAGTTTTATATAGTTTTATACAGTTTTATAATGTTTTATATAGTTTTAAATAGTGTTATATAGTTTTATAGAGTTATATATCGTTTTATATAGTTTTGCTAATTTTATATAGTTTTATATAGTTTAATAAAGTACTATATAGTTTTATATAGTTTTATAAAGTAGTATATAGTTTTATATAGTTTTATTAGTGTTATATAGTTTTATGTAGTTTTGCATAGTTTTTTATAGTTTTATATAGTTTTGTTAGTTATATATAGTTTTATGTAGTTTTGTATAGTTTTATATAATTTTATATAGTTTTATATAGTTTTATATAGTTTCATATAGTTTTATATAGTTTTATATAGTTTCATATAGTTTTTTATAGTTTTATATAGTTTTGTTAGTTTTATATAGTTTTATATAGTTTTTATATAGTTTTATATAGTGTTATATAGGTTTATATATTTTTATATAGTTTTATATACTTTGTTAGTTTTATATATTTTTATATAGTTTTATATAGTTCTATAGAGGTTTATATAGGTATATATTGTATTGTTTGTTTTATACAGTTTTACATAGTTGCATACGGTATTATATAGTTCAATATAGTTTTATTAGTTTTATTCAGTTTTATATAGTACTATATAGTTTTATATAATTTTAATAGTTTTATATAGTTTTGTTAGTTTTATATCGTTTTATATAGTTATATATACTTTTATATAGTTTTATATAGTTGTATATAGTTCTATAGAGTTTTATATAGGTTTATATAGTTTTGTTAGTTTTATATAATTTTTATAGTTTTATAAAGTTTTATATAGTTTTTTATAGTTTTATATATTTTTGTTAGTTTTATATAGTTTTATATAGTTTTATATAGGTTTATATTTTTTTATATAGTTTTATATAGTTTTATATATTGTTATATAGTTTTATAGAGTTTTATATAGTTTTATATAGTTTTATACAGTTTTATAATGTTTTGTATAGTTTTAAATAGTTTTATAGAGTTGTATATAGTTTTATATAGTTTTATTAGTTTTATATAGTTTTACGTAGTTTTGTATAGTTTTATATAATTTTATATAGTTCTATAGAGTTTTATATAGGTTTATACAGTTTTCTTAGTTTTATATAGTTTTATATAGTTTTATATAGTTTTATTAATTTTATATAGTTTTATATAGTTTTATTTAGTTTTCTATAGTTTTCTATACTTTTAAATAGTTTTATAGATTTGTATATAGTTTTATATAGTTTTGTTAGTTTTATATAGTTTTATATTGTGTTATATAGTTTTATATAGTTTTATATAGTTTTATATATTGTTATATAGTTTTATAGAGTTTTATATAGTTTTATATAGTTTTATACAGTTTTATAATGTTTTGTATAGTTTTAAATAGTTTTATATAGTTGTATATAGTTTTATATAGTTTTATTAGTTTTATATAGTTTTATGTAGTTTTGTATAGTTTTATATAATTTTATATAATTTTATATTGTTTTATATAGTTTTATATAGTTTTATTTAGTTTTATATAGTTTTACATAGTTTTATATAGTTTTATAGAGTTTTAAATACTTTTATTAGTTTTGTATAGTTTTATACAGTTTTATATAGTTATATATATGTTTATATAGTTTTATATAGTTTTATATAATTTTAATAGTTTTATATAGTTTTATATAGTTTTTTGCAGTTTTATATAGTTTTGTTAGTTTTATATAGTTTTATATAGTTTTATTAGTTTTATATCGTTTTATATAGTTTTATAGAGTTTTATATAGTTTTATATAGTTTTGTTAGTTTTATATAGTTTTATATAGTACCATATAGTTTTATATAGTTTTGTTAGTTTTATATTGTTTTATATAGTTTTATATAGTTTTGTTGGTTATATGTAGTTTTGCATAGTTTTATATAGTTTTATATAGTTTTATATAGTTTTATATAGTTTTGTTAGTTATATATAATTTTTATATGGTTTTATAGAGTTTTATATAATTTTATAGAGTTTCATATAGTTTTATATAGTTTTATATAGTTTCATATAGTTTTGATAGTTTTATATAGTTTTATAAAGTAGTATATAGTTTTATATAGTTTTATAAAGTAGTATATAGTTTTATGTAGTTTTGCATAGTTTTTTTATAGTTTTATATAGTTTTGTTAGTTGTATATAGTTTTATATAGTTTTATAGAGTTTTATATAATTTTATAGAGTTTCGTATAATTTTATATAGTTTTATATAGTTTCATATAGTTTTATATAGTATTATAAAGTTTTATATAGTTCTATACAGTTTTATAATGTTTTATATAGTTTTAAATAGTGTTATATAGTTTTATATAGTGTTATATAGTTTTATAGAGTTTTATATTGTTTTATATAGTTTTGTTAATTTTATATAGTTTTATATAGTTTTATATATTTTTGTATAGTTTATATAGTTTGATACAGTTTCATCCCGTTTTCTATAGCTTAATATAGTTTTATATAGTTTTATATAGTTTTATATAGTACTATATAGTTTTATATAGTTTTATTAGTTTTATATAGTTTTATATAGGTTTATATATTTTTATATAGTTTTATATACTTTTGTTAGTTTTATATATTTTTATATAGTTTCATATAGTTCTATAGAGGTTTATATAGGTTTATATTGTTTTGTTTGTTTTATACAGTTTTACATAGTTGCATACGGTATTATATAGTTTAATATAGTTTTATTAGTTTTATTCAGTTTTATATAGTACTATATAGTTTTATATAATTTTAATAGTTTTATATAGTTTTGTTAGTTTTATATCGTTTTATATAGTTTTATATACTTTTATATAGTTTTATATAGTTGTATATAGTTCTATAGAGTTTTATATAGGTTTATATAGTTTTGTTAGTTTTATATAATTTTTATAGTTTTATAGAGTTTTATATAGTTTTTTATAGTTTTATATATTTTTGTTAGTTTTATATAGTTTTATATAGTTTTATATAGGTTTATATTTTTTTATATAGTTTTATATAGTTTTATATATTGTTATATAGTTTTATAGAGTTTTATATAGTTTTATATAGTTTTATACAGTTTTATAATGTTTTGTATAGTTTTAAATAGTTTTATAGAGTTGTATATAGTTTTATATAGTTTTATTAGTTTTATATAGTTTTATGTAGTTTTGTATAGTTTTATATAATTTTATATAGTTTTATATAGTTTTATATAGTTTTATATAGTTTTATATAGTTTTATATAGTTTTATATACTTTTATATAGTTTTATATAGTATTATATAGTTTTATATAGCTTTATATAGTTTTATCAGTTTTATATAGTTTTATATAGTTTTATATGGTTTTATTAGTTTTATATAGTTTCATATTGTTTTATATAGTAATATATAGTTTTATATAGTTTTATTAGTTTTATATAGTTTTATTAGTTTTATATAGTTTTATATAGTTTCATATAGTTTTATATAGTTTTATTAGTTTTATATAGTTTCATATAGTTTTATATAGTTTTATATAGTTTTATATAGTTTTATTAGTTTTATGTAGTTTTATATAGTTTAATATAGTTTTATATAGTTTTATATAGTTTTATATAGTTTTATATAGTTTCATATAGTTTTATATAGTATTATATAGTTTCATTTAGTTTTATATAGATTTATATTGTTTTATTAGTTTTAAATAGTTTCATATAGTTTTATATATTTTTATATAGTTTTATATAGTTTCATATAGTTTTATATAGTTTTATATAGTTTTATATAGTTTTATATAGTTTCATATAGTTTTATATAGTTTTATATAGTTTTATATAGTTTAATATAGTTTTATATAGTTTTATATAGTTTTATATAGTATTATATAGTATTATATAGTTTTATATAGCTTTATATAGTTTTATTACTTTTATATAATTTTATATAGTTTAATATAGTTTTATATAGTTTTATATAGTTTTATATAGTTTTATATAGTTTCATATAGTTTTATATAGTATTATATAGTTTCATTTAGTTTTATATAGATTTATATTGTTTTATTAGTTTTAAATAGTTTCATATAGTTTTATATATTTTTATATAGTTTTATATAGTTTCATATAGTTTTATATAGTTTTATATAGTTTTATATAGTTTTATATAGTTTATATAGGTTAATATAGTTTTATATAGATTTATATAGTATTATATAGTTTTATATAGCTTTATATAGGTTTATTAGTTTTATATAGTTTTACATAGTTTTATATAGTTTTATATAGTTTTATATAGTTTGATATAGTTTTATATAGTTTTATATAGTATTATATAGTTTCATATAGTTTTATATAGTATTATATAGTTTTATATAGTTTAATATAGTTTTATATAGTTTTATATAGTTTTACATAGATTCATATAGTTTTATATAGTTTTATATAGTTTTATATAGTTTTAATACAGTTTTAAATAGTTTAATATAGTTCTATATAGTTTTATATAATTTTATTTGTTTATTAGTTTTATATAGTTTTATATAGTTTTATATACATTCATATAGTTTCATATAGTTTTATATAGTTTTATATATTTTCATATAGTTTTATATAGTTTTACATAGTTTTATATAGTTTTATATAGTTTCGTATAGTTTTATAAAGTTTTATATAGTATTATATAGTTTCATTTAGTTTTATATAGTATATTGTTTTATTAGTTTTATATAGTTTCATATAGTTTTATTAGTTTTATATAGTTTTATATAGTTTTATTAGTGTTATATAGTTTTATATAGTTTAATATAGTTTTATATAGTTTTATATAGTTTTATATAGTATTATATAGTATTATATAGTTTTATATAGTTTTATACAGTTTTATTAGTTTTATATAGTTTTGTATAGTTTAATATAGTTTTACATAGTTTTATATAGTATTATTTAGTTTTATATAGCTCTATATAGTTTTATTAGTTTTATACAGTTTTATATAGTTTTATTAGTGTTATATAGTTTTATATAGTTTAATATAGTTTTATATAGTTTTATATAGTTTTATATAGTATTATATAGTATTATATAGTTTTATATAGTTTTATATAGTTTTATTAGTTTTATATAGTTTTATATAGTTTGATTAGTTTTATATAGTTTTATATAGTTTTATATAGTTTTGTATAGTTTTATATAGTTTATATAGTTTAATATAGTTTTATATAGTTTTATATAGTATTATATAGTTTTATATAGCTTTATATAGTTTTAGTAGTTTTATATAGTTTTATATAGTTTTATTAGTTTTATATAGTTTTATATAGTTTTATATAGTTTCATATAGTTTTATATAGTTTTATTAGTTTTATATAGTTTCATATAGTTTTATATAGTTTCATATTCTTTTATATAGTATTATATAGTTTTATATAGTTTTATTAGTTTTATATAGTTTTATTAGTTTTATTAGTTTTATATAGTTTTATATAGTTTCATATAGTTTTATATAGTTTTATATAATTTTATTAGTTTTATATAGTTTTATACAGTTTTATACAGTTTTATATAGTTTTATTAGTTTTATATAGTTTTATATAGTTTTATATAGTTTTATATAGTTTTATATAGTTTTATATAGTTTTATTAGTTTTATATAGTTTTATATACTTTTATATAGTTTTATTAGTTTTATATAGTATTATATAGTTTTACATAGTTTTATATAGTTTTATATACTATTATTTAGTTTTATATAGCTTTATATAGTTTTATTAGTTTTATATAGTTTTATATAGTTTTATATAGTTTATATAGGTTAATATAGTTTTATATAGTTTTATATAGTATTATATAGTTTTATATAGCTTTATATAGTTTTATTAGGTTTATATAGTTTTATATAGTTTTATATAGTTTTATATAGTTTTATATACTTTTATATAGTTTTATATAGTATTATATAGTATTATATAGTTTTATATAGCTTTATATAGTTTTATCAGTTTTATATAGTTTTATATAGTTTTATATGGTTTTATTAGTTTTATATAGTTTCATATTGTTTTATATAGTATTATATAGTTTTATATAGTTTTATTAGTTTTATATAGTTTTATTAGTTTTATATAGTTTTATATAGTTTCATATAGTTTTATATAGTTTTATTAGTTTTATATAGTTTCATATAGTTTTATATAGTTTTATATAGTTTTATATAGTTTCATATAGTTTTATATAGTATTATATAGTTTCATTTAGTTTTATATAGATTTATATTGTTTTATTAGTTTTAAATAGTTTCATATAGTTTTATATATTTTTATATAGTTTTATATAGTTTCATATAGTTTTATATAGTTTTATATAGTTTTATATAGTTTCATATAGTTTTATATAGTTTTATATAGTTTTATATAGTTTAATATAGTTTTATATAGTTTTATATAGTTTTATATAGTATTATATAGTATTATATAGTTTTATATAGCTTTATATAGTTTTATTACTTTTATATAATTTTATATAGTTTTATATAGTTTTGTATAGTTTTATATAGTTTTATATAGTTTTATATAGTTTTATATAGAATTATATAGTTTTATATAGCTTTATATAGATTTATTAGTTTTATATAGTTTTATATAGTTTAATATAGTTTTATATAGTCTTAATAGTGTTATATAGTTTTATATAGTTTAATATAGTTTTATATAGTTTTATATAGTTTTATATAGTATTATATAGTATTATATAGTTTTATATAGCTTTATATAGTTTTATTACTTTTATATAGTTTTATATAGTTTTATATAGTTTTGTATAGTTTTATTAGTTTTATATAGTTTTATATAGTTTCATATAGTTTTATATAGTTTTATATAATTTTATTAGTTTTATATAGTTTTATATAGTTTTATATAGTTTTATAGAGTTTTATATAGTTTTATTAGTTTTATATAGTTTTATATAGTTTTATATAGTTTTATATAGTTATATTAGTTTTATATAGTTTTATATACTTTTATATAGTTTTATTAGTTTTATATAGTATTATATAGTTTTATATAGTTTAATATAGTTTTATATAGTTTCACATAGTTTTATATAGTTTCATATAGTTTTATATAGTTTTATATAGGTTTATTAGTTTTATATAGTTTTATATAGTTTTATATAGTTTTATATAGTTTTATATAGTTTTATATAGTTTTATATAGTATTATATAGTATTATATAGTTTTATATAGTTTTATATAGTCTTATTAGTTTTATATAGTTTTATATAGTTTTATATAGTTTTATATAGTTTTATTAGTTTTATATAGTTTTATATAGTTTTATATAGTTTTATATAGTTATATTAGTTTTATATAGTTTTATATACTTTTATATAGTTTTATTAGTTTTATATAGTATTATATAGTTTTATATAGTTTAATATAGTTTTATATAGTTTCACATAGTTTTATATAGTTTCATATAGTTTTATATAGTTTTATATAGGTTTATTAGTTTTATATAGTTTTATATAGTTTTATATAGTTTTATATAGTTTTATATAGTTTTATATAGTTTTATATAGTATTATATAGTATTATATAGTTTTATATAGTTTTATATAGTCTTATTAGTTTTATATAGTTTTATATAGTTTTATATAGTTTTATATAGTTTTATTAGTTTTATATAGTTTTATATAGTTTTATATAGTTTTATATAGTTTATATAGGTTAATATAGTTTTATATAGTTTTATATAGTATTATATAGTTTTATATAGCTTTATATAGTTTTATTAGGTTTATATAGTTTTATATAGTTTTATATAGTTTTATATACTTTTATATAGTTTTATATAGTATTATATAGTATTATATAGTTTTATATAGCTTTATATAGTTTTATCAGTTTTATATAGTTTTATATAGTTTTATATGGTTTTATTAGTTTTATATAGTTTCATATTGTTTTATATAGTATTATATAGTTTTATATAGTTTTATTAGTTTTATATAGTTTTATTAGTTTTATATAGTTTTATATAGTTTCATATAGTTTTTATATAGTTTTATTAGTTTTATATAGTTTCATATAGTTTTATATAGTTTTATATAGTTTTATATAGTTTTATCAGTTTTATGTAGTTTTATATAGTTTAATATAGTTTTATATAGTTTTATATAGTTTTATATAGTTTTATATAGTTTCATATAGTTTTATATAGTATTATATAGTTTCATTTAGTTTTATATAGATTTATATTGTTTTATTAGTTTTAAATAGTTTCATATAGTTTTATATATTTTTATATAGTTTTATATAGTTTCATATAGTTTTATATAGTTTTATATAGTTTTATATAGTTTCATATAGTTTTATATAGTTTTATATAGTTTTATATAGTTTAATATAGTTTTATATAGTTTTATATAGTTTTATATAGTATTATATAGTATTATATAGTTTTATATAGCTTTATATAGTTTTACATAGTTTTATATAGTTTTATAGAGTTTTAAATACTTTTATTAGTTTTGTATAGTTTTATACAGTTTTATATAGTTATATATATGTTTATATAGTTTTATATAGTTTTATATAGTTTTATATTGTGTTATATAGTTTTATGGAGTTTTATATAGTTTAATTACTTTTATATAGTTTTATATAGTTTAGTTAGTTTTCTATAGTTTTCTATACTTTTAAATAGTTTTATAGATTTGTATATAGTTTTATATAGTTTTGTTAGTTTTATATAGTTTTATATAGTTTTATATAATGTTATATAGTTTTATAGAGTTTTATATAGTTTTATATAGTTTTATATAGTTTTATATAGTTTTATATAGTTTTATATATTGTTATATAGTTTTATAGAGTTTTATATAGTTTTATATAGTTTTATACAGTTTTATAATGTTTTGTATAGTTTTAAATAGTTTTATATAGTTGTATATAGTTTTATATAGTTTTATTAGTTTTATATAGTTTTATGTAGTTTTGTATAGTTTTATATAATTTTATATAATTTTATATGTTTTATATAGTTTTATATAGTTTTATTTAGTTTTATATAGTTTTATTTAGTTTTATATAGTTTTACATAGTTTTATATAGTTTTATAGAGTTTTAAATACTTTTATTAGTTTTGTATAGTTTTATACAGTTTTATATAGTTATATATATGTTTATATAGTTTTATATAGTTTTATATAATTTTAATAGTTTTATATAGTTTTATATAGTTTTTTGCAGTTTTATATAGTTTTGTTAGTTTTATATAGTTTTATATAGTTTTATTAGTTTTATATCGTTTTATATAGTTTTATAGAGTTTTATATAGTTTTATATAGTTTTGTTAGTTTAATATAGTTTTATATAGTTTTACATTGTTTTATATAGTTTTGATAGTATTATATAGTTATTTATCTTTATATAGTACTATATAGTTTTATTTAGTTTTGTTAGTTTTATATAGTTTTATATAGTACCATATAGTTTTATATAGTTTTGTTAGTTTTATATTGTTTTATATAGTTTTATATAGTTTTGTTGGTTATATGTAGTTTTGCATAGTTTTATATAGTTTTATATAGTTTTATATAGTTTTGTTAGTTATATATAATTTTTATATGGTTTTATAGAGTTTTATATAATTTTATAGAGTTTCATATAGTTTTATATAGTTTTATATAGTTTCATATAGTTTTGATAGTTTTATATAGTTTTATAAAGTAGTATATAGTTTTATATAGTTTTATAAAGTAGTATATAGTTTTATGTAGTTTTGCATAGTTTTTTATAGTTTTATATAGTTTTGTTAGTTGTATATAGTTTTATATAGTTTTATAGAGTTTTATATAATTTTATAGAGTTTCGTATAATTTTATATAGTTTTATATAGTTTGATATAGTTTTATATAGTATTATAAAGTTTTATATAGTTCTATACAGTTTTATAATGTTTTATATAGTTTTAAATAGTGTTATATAGTTTTATATAGTGTTATATAGTTTTATAGAGTTTTATATTGTTTTATATAGTTTTGTTAATTTTATATAGTTTTATATAGTTTTATATATTTTTGTATAGTTTATATAGTTTGATACAGTTTCATCCCGTTTTCGATAGCTTAATATAGTTTTATATAGTTTTATATAGTTTTATATAGTACTATATAGTTTTATATAGTTTTATTAGTTTTATATAGTTTTATATAGGTTTATATATTTTTATATAGTTTTATATACTTTTGTTAGTTTTATATATTTTTATATAGTTTCATATAGTTCTATAGAGGTTTATATAGGTTTATATTGTTTTGTTTGTTTTATACAGTTTTACATAGTTGCATACGGTATTATATAGTTTAATATAGTTTTATTAGTTTTATTCAGTTTTATATAGTACTATATAGTTTTATATAATTTTAATAGTTTTATATAGTTTTGTTAGTTTTATATCGTTTTATATAGTTTTATATACTTTTATATAGTTTTATATAGTTTTATATATTGTTATATAGTTTTATAGAGTTTTATATAGTTTTATATAGTTTTATACAGTTTTATAATGTTTTGTATAGTTTTAAATAGTTTTATAGAGTTGTATATAGTTTTATATAGTTTTATTAGTTTTATATAGTTTTATGTAGTTTTGTATAGTTTTATATAATTTTATATAGTTTTATATAGTTTTATATAGTTTTATATAGTTTTATATAGTTTTATATAGTTTTATATAGTTTTATATAGTTTTATATAGTTCTATAGAGTTTTATTAGTTTTATATAGTTTTATATAGTTTTATATAGTTTTATATAGTATTATATAGTATTATATAGTTTTATATAGCTTTATATAGTTTTATCAGTTTTATATAGTTTTATATAGTTTTATATGGTTTTATTAGTTTTATATAGTTTCATATTGTTTTATATAGTAATATATAGTTTTATATAGTTTTATTAGTTTTATATAGTTTTATTAGTTTTATATAGTTTTATATAGTTTCATATAGTTTTATATAGTTTTATTAGTTTTATATAGTTTTATATAGTTTTATATAGTTTTATATAGTTTCATATAGTTTTATATAGTATTATATAGTTTCATTTAGTTTTATATAGATTTATATTGTTTTATTAGTTTTAAATAGTTTCATATAGTTTTATATATTTTATATAGTTTTATATAGTTTCATATAGTTTTATATAGTTTTATATAGTTTTATATAGTTTCATATAGTTTTATATAGTTTTATATAGTTTTATATAGTTTAATATAGTTTTATATAGTTTTATATAGTTTTATATAGTATTATATAGTATTATATAGTTTTATATAGCTTTATATAGTTTTATTACTTTTATATAATTTTATATAGTTTTATATAGTTTTGTATAGTTTTATATAGTTTTATATAGTTTTATATAGTTTTATATAGAATTATATAGTTTTATATAGCTTTATATAGATTTATTAGTTTTATATAGTTTTATATAGTTTAATATAGTTTTATATAGTCTTAATAGTGTTATATAGTTTTATATAGTTTAATATAGTTTTATATAGTTTTATATAATTTTATATAGTATTATATAGTATTATATAGTTTTATATAGCTTTATATAGTTTTATTACTTTTATATAGTTTTATATAGTTTTATATAGTTTTGTATAGTTTTATTAGTTTTATATAGTTTTATATAGTTTCATATAGTTTTATATAGTTTTATATAATTTTATTAGTTTTATATAGTTTTATATAGTTTTATATAGTTTTATAGAGTTTTATATAGTTTTATTAGTTTTATATAGTTTTATAAAGTTTTATATAGTTTTATATAGTTTTATATAGTTATATTAGTTTTATATAGTTTTATATACTTTTATATAGTTTTATTAGTTTTATATAGTATTATATAGTTTTATATAGTTTAATATAGTTTTATATAGTTTCACATAGTTTTATATAGTTTCATATAGTTTTATATAGTTTTATATAGGTTTATTAGTTTTATATAGTTTTATATAGTTTTATATAGTTTTATATAGTTTTATATAGTTTTATATTGTTTTATTAGTTTTAAATAGTTTCATATAGTTTTATATATTTTTATATAGTTTTATATAGTTTCATATAGTTTTATATAGTTTTATATAGTATTATATAGTTTCATATAGTTTTATGTAGTTTTATATTTTTATATAGTTTAATATAGTTTTATATAGTTTTATTACTTTTATATAGTTTTATATAGTTTTATATAGTTTTGTATAGTTTTATTAGTTTTATATAGTTTTATATAGTTTTATATAGTTTCATATAGTTTTATATACTTTTATATAGTTTTAATATAGTATTATATAGTATTATATGGTTTTATATAGCTTTATATAGGTTTATTAGTTTTATATAGTTTTATATAGTTTTATATAGTTTTATATAGTTTTATATAGTTTTATATAGTTTTATATAGTTTTATATAGTATTATATAGTTTCATATAGTTTTATATAGTATTATATAGTTTTATATAGTTTAATATAGTTTTATATAGTTTTATATAGTTTTACATAGATTCATATAGTTTTATATAGTTTTATATAGTTTTATATAGTTTTAATACAGTTTTAAATAGTTTAATATAGTTCTATATAGTTTTATATAGTTTTATTTGTTATTAGTTTTATATAGTTTTATATAGTTTTATATACATTCATATAGTTTCATATAGTTTTATATAGTTTTATATATTTTCATATAGTTTTATATAGTTTTACATAGTTTTATATAGTTTTATATAGTTTCGTATAGTTTTATAAAGTTTTATATAGTATTATATAGTTTCATTTAGTTTATATAGTATATTGTTTTATTAGTTTTATATAGTTTCATATAGTTTTATTAGTTTTATATAGTTTTCATATAGTTTTATTAGTGTTATATAGTTTTATATAGTTTAATATAGTTTTATATAGTTTTATATAGTTTTATATAGTATTATATAGTATTATATAGTTTTATATAGTTTTATACAGTTTTATTAGTTTTATATAGTTTTGTATAGTTTAATATAGTTTTACATAGTTTTATATAGTATTATTTAGTTTTATATAGCTCTATATAGTTTTATTAGTTTTATACAGTTTTATATAGTTTTATTAGTGTTATATAGTTTTATATAGTTTAATATAGTTTTATATAGTTTTATATAGTTTTATATAGTATTATATAGTATTATATAGTTTTATATAGTTTTATATAGTTTTATTAGTTTTATATAGTTTTATATAGTTTGATTAGTTTTATATAGTTTTATATAGTTTTATATAGTTTTGTATAGTTTTATATAGTTTATATAGTTTAATATAGTTTTATATAGTTTTATATAGTATTATATAGTTTTATATAGCTATATATAGTTTTAGTAGTTTTATATAGTTTTATATAGTTTTATTAGTTTTATATAGTTTTATATAGTTTTATATAGTTTCATATAGTTTTATATAGTTTTATTAGTTTTATATAGTTTCATATAGTTTTATATAGTTTCATATTCTTTTATATAGTATTATATAGTTTTATATAGTTTTATTAGTTTTATATAGTTTTATTAGTTTTATTAGTTTTATATAGTTTTATATAGTTTCATATAGTTTTATATAGTTTTATATAATTTTATTAGTTTTATATAGTTTTATACAGTTTTATACAGTTTTATATAGTTTTATTAGTTTTATATAGTTTTATATAGTTTTATATAGTTTTATATAGTTTTATATAGTTTTATATAGTTTTATTAGTTTATATAGTTTTATATACTTTTATATAGTTTTATTAGTTTTATATAGTATTATATAGTTTTACATAGTTTTATATAGTTTTATATACTATTATTTAGTTTTATATAGCTTTATATAGTTTTATTAGTTTTATATAGTTTTATATAGTTTTATATAGTTTTTATAGTATTATATAGTATTATATAGTATATATAGTTTATATATAGTACATTATTAGTATTTATATAGTTTATACTATAGTTTTATATAGTTTTATATAGTTTTATATAGTTTTTATATAGTTTTATATAGTTTTATATAGTTTTATATAGTTTATATAGGTTAATATAGTTTTATATAGTTTTATATAGTATTATATAGTTTTATATAGCTTTATATAGTTTTATTAGGTTTATATAGTTTTATATAGTTTTATATAGTTTTATATAGTTTTATATACTTTTATATAGTTTTATATAGTATTATATAGTATTATATAGTTTTATATAGCTTTATATAGTTTTATCAGTTTTATATAGTTTTATATAGTTTTATATGGTTTTATTAGTTTTATATAGTTTCATATTGTTTTATATAGTATTATATAGTTTTATATAGTTTTATTAGTTTTATATAGTTTTATTAGTTTTATATAGTTTTATATAGTTTCATATAGTTTTATATAGTTTTATTAGTTTTATATAGTTTCATATAGTTTTATATAGTTTTATATAGTTTTATATAGTTTCATATAGTTTTATATAGTATTATATAGTTTCATTTAGTTTTATATAGATTTATATTGTTTTATTAGTTTTAAATAGTTTCATATAGTTTTATATATTTTTATATAGTTTTATATAGTTTCATATAGTTTTATATAGTTTTATATAGTTTTATATAGTTTCATATAGTTTTATATAGTTTTATATAGTTTAATATAGTTTTATATAGTTTTATATAGTTTTATATAGTATTATATAGTATTATATAGTTTTATATAGCTTTATATAGTTTTATTACTTTTATATAATTTTATATAGTTTTATATAGTTTTGTATAGTTTTATATAGTTTTATATAGTTTTATATAGTTTTATATAGAATTATATAGTTTTATATAGCTTTATATAGATTTATTAGTTTTATATAGTTTTATATAGTTTAATATAGTTTTATATAGTCTTAATAGTGTTATATAGTTTTATATAGTTTAATATAGTTTTATATAGTTTTATATAGTTTTATATAGTATTATATAGTATTATATAGTTTTATATAGCTTTATATAGTTTTATTACTTTTATATAGTTTTATATAGTTTTATATAGTTTTGTATAGTTTTATTAGTTTTATATAGTTTTATATAGTTTCATATAGTTTTATATAGTTTTATATAATTTTATTAGTTTTATATAGTTTTATATAATTTTATATAGTTTTATAGAGTTTTATATAGTTTTATTAGTTTTATATAGTTTTATATAGTTTTATATAGTTTTATATAGTTATATTAGTTTTATATAGTTTTATATACTTTTATATAGTTTTATTAGTTTTATATAGTATTATATAGTTTTATATAGTTTAATATAGTTTTATATAGTTTCACATAGTTTTATATAGTTTCATATAGTTTTATATAGTTTTATATAGGTTTATTAGTTTTATATAGTTTTATATAGTTTTATATAGTTTTATATAGTTTTATATAGTTTTATATAGTTTTATATAGTATTATATAGTATTATATAGTTTTATATAGTTTTATATAGTCTTATTAGTTTTATATAGTTTTATATAGTTTTATATAGTTTTATATAGTTTTATTAGTTTTATATAGTTTTATATAGTTTTATATAGTTTTATATAGTTTATATAGGTTAATATAGTTTTATATAGTTTTATATAGTTTTATATAGTTTTATATAGTATTATATAGTATTATATAGTTTTATATAGCTTTATATAGTTTTATTACTTTTATATAGTTTTATATAGTTTTATATAGTTTTGTATAGTTTTATTAGTTTTATATAGTTTTATATAGTTTCATATAGTTTTATATAGTTTTATATAATTTTATTAGTTTTATATAGTTTTATATAATTTTATATAGTTTTATAGAGTTTTATATAGTTTTATTAGTTTTATATAGTTT
>NW_027475705.1:22500-34344 GCF_051020985.1 Nomia melanderi | reverse complement strand
TCAACCAGGGAGCTTCGAGTAAATTTTCATCATACGAAGCAAAAATATGTATGTATATATATCTTAGTCGCCGACTCTCTCCCCTTAAGAGTCGGATCGACGATACTTTTTCTCGTCTTTAAGACAGTTCTCTTTCTCCTCTCTCTTCTCTCTACTCTCTTCTCTCTTCTCTTTCGAGTTGGTAAATTTCGCTCCACTATTAGATTACCAACTCCGCACGAATTACCACATGGGTATATCCGCGCATATACATCAGGAGGACCTCCAAAAATTTCAAACTCTCCCGTGTATCTCTCCGAGATCTTTTTAGAAGAAAAAGAATCTCGGATGTCACATCGACTTTCAGGTTTGTAAGCACGTATGCTCGAGCGCTCTCCATCGTGTAAGCACGGACATAACGCACGAAGTCCGAAGACCGCGTACGTTAACATGCTGGACATATCGAGAAAGCGCGAACCATGCTAGGCGTACCCATGTCGAGGCCCTCGCGTTAAAGATCATACTCTTCTTTTCGTTCTCTCTTCTTTGCCCAGAAATAATATATATTTCTTATAATATATACCTCTTAGTTTATGTATTTCTCTCTTAGGACACCTCAATTTTATATGTATATATTATATTTCATTCGAACAATTTTTGTTCGTCGCCCCTTTTTGTGTGTAGTATTTCGTTTGGTCTTTGCCATTAAATTTTTGTATACGAAAAATATATTTTCGCTCGGATAGAAAACCCCTTTTGGGTTTCTGAGAGTTGATGTGAGAGTCGTACAAGTATAACGAATATACGTTGTATCCAACCCAACATTCTGGGCTTACCACATAAGGGCCATTCGGTCTGAGACACCGACCCGTGGTCATGCTGTGTAGAGAAAAATTCGCAACGGAACGCGGTACAGAACAGTCGAGGAATGGACCTCGAGGAGCTGAACGACTGCTTCTCGACCGAGATCGTAGAATAGCCGCTCGCCCGCCGCTGCGCCGACCGGTCCGCTCGAACCGACGTGCTCTCTTATAGTAACCAAACGGGCGGCCGCGACGACCGCGGCGCCGGCCGCTCAGCACGGGCGCTTATGGTGGTAAACTGCCGCGCGTACAGACCAACCGGCCGGGCTGCTGGTACTTAGCCGCTGAAACTATGGTCGATTCGAACATATATTAACATACGATTTTTATTCGATAAATCGTTATTGTACATATTAAACGTTAGTTTCCACCGAAAGAAAAATTTTTTAGAATTTTTTTTTTCCAAAAATTGCAAGAGTAAACTTTTTTAATATTCGATTTAAAAATTTTTAAATGCTTAATCCTTACATTAAACTACTGGGAGAACTCAGAAATCATAATGAAAAAAATTACAAAAATTTATTTTTCTCAGAAACTCCGAAAAACAGAGTGGTCGAATCCGTGCAAGCCGGAATTTTTCTAAGTCCCCACGGTCAAGAGTAAACTTTTTTAATAAGCGTTTTAAAATTATTTCAATGTTTAATCCATGCGTAAACATGACGTTTATTAACGTTTTTAACATTAAAAAAAATTACAAAAATTTATTTTTCAAAAAAAATGGAAAAAACCGATTCGTCGGAGCGAGGTGTCCAGCCCGTGCGGTAATTCCAGCAGGCGAATCGGACTTCCCGAAATTTTTCTAAGTCCCACGGTCGACACCAACTTTTTTAATAAGCGTTTTAAAATTATTTCAATGTTTAATCCATGCGTAAACATGACGTTTATTAACGTTTTTAACATTAAAAAAAATTACAAAAATTTATTTTTCGGAAAAAATGGAAAAAACCGATTCGTCGGAGCGAGGTGTCCAGCCCGTGCGGTAATTCCAGCAGGCGAATCGGACTTCCCGAAATTTTTCTAAGTCCCACGGTCGACACCAACTTTTTTAATAAGCGTTTTAAAATTATTTCAATGTTTAATCCATGCGTAAACATGACGTTTATTAACGTTTTTAACATTAAAAAAAATTACAAAAATTTATTTTTCAAAAAAAATGGAAAAAACCGATTCGTCGGAGCGAGGTGTCCAGCCCGTGCGGTAATTCCAGCAGGCGAATCGGACTTCCCGAAATTTTTCTAAGTCCCACGGTCGACACCAACTTTTTTAATAAGCGTTTTAAAATTATTTCAATGTTTAATCCATGCGTAAACATGACGTTTATTAACGTTTTTAACATTAAAAAAAATTACAAAAATTTATTTTTCGGAAAAAATGGAAAAAACCGATTCGTCGGAGCGAGGTGTCCAGCCCGTGCGGTAATTCCAGCAGGCGAATCGGACTTCCCGAAATTTTTCTAAGTCCCACGGTCGACACCAACTTTTTTAATAAGCGTTTTAAAATTATTTCAATGTTTAATCCATGCGTAAACATGACGTTTATTAACGTTTTTAACATTAAAAAAAATTACAAAAATTTATTTTTCGGAAAAAATGGAAAAAACCGATTCGTCGGAGCGAGGTGTCCAGCCCGTGCGGTAATTCCAGCAGGCGAATCGGACTTCCCGAAATTTTTCTAAGTCCCACGGTCGACACCAACTTTTTTAATAAGCGTTTTAAAATTATTTCAATGTTTAATCCATGCGTAAACATGACGTTTATTAACGTTTTTAACATTAAAAAAAATTACAAAAATTTATTTTTCGGAAAAAATGGAAAAAACCGATTCGTCGGAGCGAGGTGTCCAGCCCGTGCGGTAATTCCAGCAGGCGAATCGGACTTCCCGAAATTTTTCTAAGTCCCACGGTCGACACCAACTTTTTTAATAAGCGTTTTAAAATTATTTCAATGTTTAATCCATGCGTAAACATGACGTTTATTAACGTTTTTAACATTAAAAAAAATTACAAAAATTTATTTTTCGGAAAAAATGGAAAAAACCGATTCGTCGGAGCGAGGTGTCCAGCCCGTGCGGTAATTCCAGCAGGCGAATCGGACTTCCCGAAATTTTTCTAAGTCCCACGGTCGACACCAACTTTTTTAATAAGCGTTTTAAAATTATTTCAATGTTTAATCCATGCGTAAACATGACGTTTATTAACGTTTTTAACATTAAAAAAAATTACAAAAATTTATTTTTCGAAAAAAATGGAAAAAACCGATTCGTCGGAGCGAGGTGTCCAGCCCGTGCGGTAATTCCAGCAGGCGAATCGGACTTCCCGAAATTTTTCTAAGTCCCACGGTCGACACCAACTTTTTTAATAAGCGTTTTAAAATTATTTCAATGTTTAATCCATGCGTAAACATGACGTTTATTAACGTTTTTAACATTAAAAAAAATTACAAAAATTTATTTTTCGGAAAAAATGGAAAAAACCGATTCGTCGGAGCGAGGTGTCCAGCCCGTGCGGTAATTCCAGCAGGCGAATCGGACTTCCCGAAATTTTTCTAAGTCCCACGGTCGACACCAACTTTTTTAATAAGCGTTTTAAAATTATTTCAATGTTTAATCCATGCGTAAACATGACGTTTATTAACGTTTTTAACATTAAAAAAAATTACAAAAATTTATTTTTCGGAAAAAATGGAAAAAACCGATTCGTCGGAGCGAGGTGTCCAGCCCGTGCGGTAATTCCAGCAGGCGAATCGGACTTCCCGAAATTTTTCTAAGTCCCACGGTCGACACCAACTTTTTTAATAAGCGTTTTAAAATTATTTCAATGTTTAATCCATGCGTAAACATGACGTTTATTAACGTTTTTAACATTAAAAAAAATTACAAAAATTTATTTTTCGGAAAAAATGGAAAAAACCGATTCGTCGGAGCGAGGTGTCCAGCCCGTGCGGTAATTCCAGCAGGCGAATCGGACTTCCCGAAATTTTTCTAAGTCCCACGGTCGACACCAACTTTTTTAATAAGCGTTTTAAAATTATTTCAATGTTTAATCCATGCGTAAACATGACGTTTATTAACGTTTTTAACATTAAAAAAAATTACAAAAATTTATTTTTCGGAAAAAATGGAAAAAACCGATTCGTCGGAGCGAGGTGTCCAGCCCGTGCGGTAATTCCAGCAGGCGAATCGGACTTCCCGAAATTTTTCTAAGTCCCACGGTCGACACCAACTTTTTTAATAAGCGTTTTAAAATTATTTCAATGTTTAATCCATGCGTAAACATGACGTTTATTAACGTTTTTAACATTAAAAAAAATTACAAAAATTTATTTTTCGGAAAAAATGGAAAAAACCGATTCGTCGGAGCGAGGTGTCCAGCCCGTGCGGTAATTCCAGCAGGCGAATCGGACTTCCCGAAATTTTTCTAAGTCCCACGGTCGACACCAACTTTTTTAATAAGCGTTTTAAAATTATTTCAATGTTTAATCCATGCGTAAACATGACGTTTATTAACGTTTTTAACATTAAAAAAAATTACAAAAATTTATTTTTCGGAAAAAATGGAAAAAACCGATTCGTCGGAGCGAGGTGTCCAGCCCGTGCGGTAATTCCAGCAGGCGAATCGGACTTCCCGAAATTTTTCTAAGTCCCACGGTCGACACCAACTTTTTTAATAAGCGTTTTAAAATTATTTCAATGTTTAATCCATGCGTAAACATGACGTTTATTAACGTTTTTAACATTAAAAAAAATTACAAAAATTTATTTTTCAAAAAAAATGGAAAAAACCGATTCGTCGGAGCGAGGTGTCCAGCCCGTGCGGTAATTCCAGCAGGCGAATCGGACTTCCCGAAATTTTTCTAAGTCCCACGGTCGACACCAACTTTTTTAATAAGCGTTTTAAAATTATTTCAATGTTTAATCCATGCGTAAACATGACGTTTATTAACGTTTTTAACATTAAAAAAAATTACAAAAATTTATTTTTCGGAAAAAATGGAAAAAACCGATTCGTCGGAGCGAGGTGTCCAGCCCGTGCGGTAATTCCAGCAGGCGAATCGGACTTCCCGAAATTTTTCTAAGTCCCACGGTCGACACCAACTTTTTTAATAAGCGTTTTAAAATTATTTCAATGTTTAATCCATGCGTAAACATGACGTTTATTAACGTTTTTAACATTAAAAAAAATTACAAAAATTTATTTTTCGGAAAAAATGGAAAAAACCGATTCGTCGGAGCGAGGTGTCCAGCCCGTGCGGTAATTCCAGCAGGCGAATCGGACTTCCCGAAATTTTTCTAAGTCCCACGGTCGACACCAACTTTTTTAATAAGCGTTTTAAAATTATTTCAATGTTTAATCCATGCGTAAACATGACGTTTATTAACGTTTTTAACATTAAAAAAAATTACAAAAATTTATTTTTCGGAAAAAATGGAAAAAACCGATTCGTCGGAGCGAGGTGTCCAGCCCGTGCGGTAATTCCAGCAGGCGAATCGGACTTCCCGAAATTTTTCTAAGTCCCACGGTCGACACCAACTTTTTTAATAAGCGTTTTAAAATTATTTCAATGTTTAATCCATGCGTAAACATGACGTTTATTAACGTTTTTAACATTAAAAAAAATTACAAAAATTTATTTTTCGGAAAAAATGGAAAAAACCGATTCGTCGGAGCGAGGTGTCCAGCCCGTGCGGTAATTCCAGCAGGCGAATCGGACTTCCCGAAATTTTTCTAAGTCCCACGGTCGACACCAACTTTTTTAATAAGCGTTTTAAAATTATTTCAATGTTTAATCCATGCGTAAACATGACGTTTATTAACGTTTTTAACATTAAAAAAAATTACAAAAATTTATTTTTCGGAAAAAATGGAAAAAACCGATTCGTCGGAGCGAGGTGTCCAGCCCGTGCGGTAATTCCAGCAGGCGAATCGGACTTCCCGAAATTTTTCTAAGTCCCACGGTCGACACCAACTTTTTTAATAAGCGTTTTAAAATTATTTCAATGTTTAATCCATGCGTAAACATGACGTTTATTAACGTTTTTAACATTAAAAAAAATTACAAAAATTTATTTTTCGGAAAAAATGGAAAAAACCGATTCGTCGGAGCGAGGTGTCCAGCCCGTGCGGTAATTCCAGCAGGCGAATCGGACTTCCCGAAATTTTTCTAAGTCCCACGGTCGACACCAACTTTTTTAATAAGCGTTTTAAAATTATTTCAATGTTTAATCCATGCGTAAACATGACGTTTATTAACGTTTTTAACATTAAAAAAAATTACAAAAATTTATTTTTCGAAAAAAATGGAAAAAACCGATTCGTCGGAGCGAGGTGTCCAGCCCGTGCGGTAATTCCAGCAGGCGAATCGGACTTCCCGAAATTTTTCTAAGTCCCACGGTCGACACCAACTTTTTTAATAAGCGTTTTAAAATTATTTCAATGTTTAATCCATGCGTAAACATGACGTTTATTAACGTTTTTAACATTAAAAAAAATTACAAAAATTTATTTTTCGGAAAAAATGGAAAAAACCGATTCGTCGGAGCGAGGTGTCCAGCCCGTGCGGTAATTCCAGCAGGCGAATCGGACTTCCCGAAATTTTTCTAAGTCCCACGGTCGACACCAACTTTTTTAATAAGCGTTTTAAAATTATTTCAATGTTTAATCCATGCGTAAACATGACGTTTATTAACGTTTTTAACATTAAAAAAAATTACAAAAATTTATTTTTCGGAAAAAATGGAAAAAACCGATTCGTCGGAGCGAGGTGTCCAGCCCGTGCGGTAATTCCAGCAGGCGAATCGGACTTCCCGAAATTTTTCTAAGTCCCACGGTCGACACCAACTTTTTTAATAAGCGTTTTAAAATTATTTCAATGTTTAATCCATGCGTAAACATGACGTTTATTAACGTTTTTAACATTAAAAAAAATTACAAAAATTTATTTTTCGGAAAAAATGGAAAAAACCGATTCGTCGGAGCGAGGTGTCCAGCCCGTGCGGTAATTCCAGCAGGCGAATCGGACTTCCCGAAATTTTTCTAAGTCCCACGGTCGACACCAACTTTTTTAATAAGCGTTTTAAAATTATTTCAATGTTTAATCCATGCGTAAACATGACGTTTATTAACGTTTTTAACATTAAAAAAAATTACAAAAATTTATTTTTCGGAAAAAATGGAAAAAACCGATTCGTCGGAGCGAGGTGTCCAGCCCGTGCGGTAATTCCAGCAGGCGAATCGGACTTCCCGAAATTTTTCTAAGTCCCACGGTCGACACCAACTTTTTTAATAAGCGTTTTAAAATTATTTCAATGTTTAATCCATGCGTAAACATGACGTTTATTAACGTTTTTAACATTAAAAAAAATTACAAAAATTTATTTTTCGGAAAAAATGGAAAAAACCGATTCGTCGGAGCGAGGTGTCCAGCCCGTGCGGTAATTCCAGCAGGCGAATCGGACTTCCCGAAATTTTTCTAAGTCCCACGGTCGACACCAACTTTTTTAATAAGCGTTTTAAAATTATTTCAATGTTTAATCCATGCGTAAACATGACGTTTATTAACGTTTTTAACATTAAAAAAAATTACAAAAATTTATTTTTCGGAAAAAATGGAAAAAACCGATTCGTCGGAGCGAGGTGTCCAGCCCGTGCGGTAATTCCAGCAGGCGAATCGGACTTCCCGAAATTTTTCTAAGTCCCACGGTCGACACCAACTTTTTTAATAAGCGTTTTAAAATTATTTCAATGTTTAATCCATGCGTAAACATGACGTTTATTAACGTTTTTAACATTAAAAAAAATTACAAAAATTTATTTTTCGAAAAAAATGGAAAAAACCGATTCGTCGGAGCGAGGTGTCCAGCCCGTGCGGTAATTCCAGCAGGCGAATCGGACTTCCCGAAATTTTTCTAAGTCCCACGGTCGACACCAACTTTTTTAATAAGCGTTTTAAAATTATTTCAATGTTTAATCCATGCGTAAACATGACGTTTATTAACGTTTTTAACATTAAAAAAAATTACAAAAATTTATTTTTCGGAAAAAATGGAAAAAACCGATTCGTCGGAGCGAGGTGTCCAGCCCGTGCGGTAATTCCAGCAGGCGAATCGGACTTCCCGAAATTTTTCTAAGTCCCACGGTCGACACCAACTTTTTTAATAAGCGTTTTAAAATTATTTCAATGTTTAATCCATGCGTAAACATGACGTTTATTAACGTTTTTAACATTAAAAAAAATTACAAAAATTTATTTTTCGGAAAAAATGGAAAAAACCGATTCGTCGGAGCGAGGTGTCCAGCCCGTGCGGTAATTCCAGCAGGCGAATCGGACTTCCCGAAATTTTTCTAAGTCCCACGGTCGACACCAACTTTTTTAATAAGCGTTTTAAAATTATTTCAATGTTTAATCCATGCGTAAACATGACGTTTATTAACGTTTTTAACATTAAAAAAAATTACAAAAATTTATTTTTCGGAAAAAATGGAAAAAACCGATTCGTCGGAGCGAGGTGTCCAGCCCGTGCGGTAATTCCAGCAGGCGAATCGGACTTCCCGAAATTTTTCTAAGTCCCACGGTCGACACCAACTTTTTTAATAAGCGTTTTAAAATTATTTCAATGTTTAATCCATGCGTAAACATGACGTTTATTAACGTTTTTAACATTAAAAAAAATTACAAAAATTTATTTTTCGGAAAAAATGGAAAAAACCGATTCGTCGGAGCGAGGTGTCCAGCCCGTGCGGTAATTCCAGCAGGCGAATCGGACTTCCCGAAATTTTTCTAAGTCCCACGGTCGACACCAACTTTTTTAATAAGCGTTTTAAAATTATTTCAATGTTTAATCCATGCGTAAACATGACGTTTATTAACGTTTTTAACATTAAAAAAAATTACAAAAATTTATTTTTCGGAAAAAATGGAAAAAACCGATTCGTCGGAGCGAGGTGTCCAGCCCGTGCGGTAATTCCAGCAGGCGAATCGGACTTCCCGAAATTTTTCTAAGTCCCACGGTCGACACCAACTTTTTTAATAAGCGTTTTAAAATTATTTCAATGTTTAATCCATGCGTAAACATGACGTTTATTAACGTTTTTAACATTAAAAAAAATTACAAAAATTTATTTTTCGAAAAAAATGGAAAAAACCGATTCGTCGGAGCGAGGTGTCCAGCCCGTGCGGTAATTCCAGCAGGCGAATCGGACTTCCCGAAATTTTTCTAAGTCCCACGGTCGACACCAACTTTTTTAATAAGCGTTTTAAAATTATTTCAATGTTTAATCCATGCGTAAACATGACGTTTATTAACGTTTTTAACATTAAAAAAAATTACAAAAATTTATTTTTCGGAAAAAATGGAAAAAACCGATTCGTCGGAGCGAGGTGTCCAGCCCGTGCGGTAATTCCAGCAGGCGAATCGGACTTCCCGAAATTTTTCTAAGTCCCACGGTCGACACCAACTTTTTTAATAAGCGTTTTAAAATTATTTCAATGTTTAATCCATGCGTAAACATGACGTTTATTAACGTTTTTAACATTAAAAAAAATTACAAAAATTTATTTTTCGGAAAAAATGGAAAAAACCGATTCGTCGGAGCGAGGTGTCCAGCCCGTGCGGTAATTCCAGCAGGCGAATCGGACTTCCCGAAATTTTTCTAAGTCCCACGGTCGACACCAACTTTTTTAATAAGCGTTTTAAAATTATTTCAATGTTTAATCCATGCGTAAACATGACGTTTATTAACGTTTTTAACATTAAAAAAAATTACAAAAATTTATTTTTCGGAAAAAATGGAAAAAACCGATTCGTCGGAGCGAGGTGTCCAGCCCGTGCGGTAATTCCAGCAGGCGAATCGGACTTCCCGAAATTTTTCTAAGTCCCACGGTCGACACCAACTTTTTTAATAAGCGTTTTAAAATTATTTCAATGTTTAATCCATGCGTAAACATGACGTTTATTAACGTTTTTAACATTAAAAAAAATTACAAAAATTTATTTTTCGGAAAAAATGGAAAAAACCGATTCGTCGGAGCGAGGTGTCCAGCCCGTGCGGTAATTCCAGCAGGCGAATCGGACTTCCCGAAATTTTTCTAAGTCCCACGGTCGACACCAACTTTTTTAATAAGCGTTTTAAAATTATTTCAATGTTTAATCCATGCGTAAACATGACGTTTATTAACGTTTTTAACATTAAAAAAAATTACAAAAATTTATTTTTCGGAAAAAATGGAAAAAACCGATTCGTCGGAGCGAGGTGTCCAGCCCGTGCGGTAATTCCAGCAGGCGAATCGGACTTCCCGAAATTTTTCTAAGTCCCACGGTCGACACCAACTTTTTTAATAAGCGTTTTAAAATTATTTCAATGTTTAATCCATGCGTAAACATGACGTTTATTAACGTTTTTAACATTAAAAAAAATTACAAAAATTTATTTTTCGGAAAAAATGGAAAAAACCGATTCGTCGGAGCGAGGTGTCCAGCCCGTGCGGTAATTCCAGCAGGCGAATCGGACTTCCCGAAATTTTTCTAAGTCCCACGGTCGACACCAACTTTTTTAATAAGCGTTTTAAAATTATTTCAATGTTTAATCCATGCGTAAACATGACGTTTATTAACGTTTTTAACATTAAAAAAAATTACAAAAATTTATTTTTCAAAAAAAATGGAAAAAACCGATTCGTCGGAGCGAGGTGTCCAGCCCGTGCGGTAATTCCAGCAGGCGAATCGGACTTCCCGAAATTTTTCTAAGTCCCACGGTCGACACCAACTTTTTTAATAAGCGTTTTAAAATTATTTCAATGTTTAATCCATGCGTAAACATGACGTTTATTAACGTTTTTAACATTAAAAAAAATTACAAAAATTTATTTTTCGGAAAAAATGGAAAAAACCGATTCGTCGGAGCGAGGTGTCCAGCCCGTGCGGTAATTCCAGCAGGCGAATCGGACTTCCCGAAATTTTTCTAAGTCCCACGGTCGACACCAACTTTTTTAATAAGCGTTTTAAAATTATTTCAATGTTTAATCCATGCGTAAACATGACGTTTATTAACGTTTTTAACATTAAAAAAAATTACAAAAATTTATTTTTCAAAAAAAATGGAAAAAACCGATTCGTCGGAGCGAGCTGTCCAGGCCGTGCGGTAATGCCAGCAGGCGATCCGGGGTACTCGAAATTTTTCTAAGTCCCGACGGTCAAGAGTAAACTTTTTCATCACATATTTCAAAATTTTTTTAATGTTTAATCCACGCATAAAAACGCAGTTTATTAACGTTTTTAACGTTGAGAAAATTGACAAAAATTTTTTTTTCACTGAAAATGGAAAAAATGTATCGGTCGATGCGGGCTGTCCAGGCCGTGCGGTAATTCCAGCCGGCGATCCGAGGTACTCGAAATTTTTCTAAGTCCGAACGGTCAAGAGTAAACTTTTTCATCACATATTTCAAAATTTTTTCAATGTTTAATCCACGCATAAAAACGCAGTTTATTAACGTTTTTAACGTTGAGAAAATTGACAAAAATTTTTTTTTCACTGAAAATGGAAAAAATGTATCGGTCGATGCGGGCTGTCCAGGCCGTGCGGTAATTCCAGCCGGCGATCCGAGGTACTCGAAATTTTTCTAAGTCCGAACGGTCAAGAATAAACTTTTTTATTACATGTTTTAAAAATTTTTCAATGCTTAATCCGTGCATAAGAGTGCAGTTTATTAACGTTTTTAAGGTTGAAAAAATTGACAAAAATTTTTTTTTCTCTGAAAATGAAAAAAATGTATCGGTCGAAGCGGGCTGTCCAGGCCGCGCGGTAATGCCAGCAGGTCGAACGCGGCGACCCGAAATTTTTCTAAGTCCCTGCGGTCAAGAATAAACTTTTTTATTATGCGTTTTAAAAATTTTTCGGCGCTTAATCCATGGATAAAAAGGCAGCCCGAACACGTTTTTAACGTTGAAAAAATTGACCAAAATTTTTTTTTCACAAAAACTGCGAAAAACAGATCGACCGAATCTACTT
>NW_027475705.1:7500-15000 GCF_051020985.1 Nomia melanderi | reverse complement strand
CATTCAAGATGGACTTGGACGCGGTTCGACGTCACGGGATAAATGGACCCTCCTGAACACTACATTTCCCTACGGCGGAACCGCGGGATTCAGTGCTGGGCTAATTCCTGTTCGCTCGCAGCTACTAAGGAAATCCTTGTTAGTTTCTTTTCCTCCGCTTAGTAATATGCTTAAATTCAGCGGGTAATCTCGCCTACTCTGAGGTCGTCGTGAACGTGAATTGTATGAAAATTCAATCGAATTTCATAAAAATCGCTCAAAGGCAAAAAAAACAAAGTCTAGAGGAGAGTGCGTTCGAACACAACAATATTCATATTATAACGTATATAAATGATAAATATACCGCGACACGCGCGACTCCGTATCGTCGCGAAAAATCGTTCGCGAACGCGTCTTATGCGCCTCACCAGTGGTCTCTGCTGCGTCGCGTGTCTATATTCTCTTTTTACACTCTTCTCCTTCTTCTATCACATTTTACTCGATCGCGAAAAAGACTCTCGCTAGACGATCTCGCGCTCCGGTTAACTTTAACGCCCGTCCGAGAAGAATTTTCGGGGACTGGACGACCGAAGCGGATCTCGCGCGGTCTCGCGATCGACAGTGAAGAGAAGTGCAGAAGAGGAAAAGAAGACACGACAAACACACACCATGGGGCGACCGACGCGTTCGTTTCAACGCTTTCGCACAAAGTCGGCGGCGGTTATATATTTATATCATTATATTCCGGCGGACGGGACGCGACGTTCGAAAGCCTCGCCAAAGAGGAGCTCCTGCCTCTTCCTCTCTCTTTTCTACGAGAAAAGATAAACGTATTTTACGGGGATACGGAAACGTTACCACGTGGTGTCACACACGATCGTCCGTCTCTTCTCTATAGCAGAAACCGATAAAAATACACCTCCCGAAAGAGAGTATATGGTGATTCTTTTTATATATATATATATATTTCGAAATACAACTGAACGTGGCGGAAGCGCACGGTGGTGGTCCAGCGAGGACACGCGACGACGGGGAATAAGAACTATTCGACCCGTTACGAATACGCATGCTCGTCCCGCACGATTTTAACACACACCGTGTTTTTCTCCAGTCGTCAAAGCGTTCGTGCGTCGAATTCGAAAAATAAAAAAAAAAGAAAAACACCTTTTCTCTCTCTCGGGGTAAAAGAGTCGATGTGTATTGTGTATAAAGGTTCTGCGAGAAGTCTCGTTTTGACGTGTGTTCCGCCGATAACGACGATCCTCCGAAACGGGGATACAGAAACGTTACACCTCACAACACGATCTCCGTCTCTTCTCTATAGCAGAAACCGATAAAAATACACCTCCCGAAAGAGAGTATATGGTGATTCTTTTTATATATATATATTTCGAAATTCAACTGAACGTGGCGGAAGCGCACGGTGGTGGTCCAGCGAGGACACGCGACGACGGGGAATAAGAACTATTCGACCCGTTACGAATACGCATGCTCGTCCCGCACGATTTTAACACACACCGTGTTTTTCTCCAGTCGTCAAAGCGTTCGTGCGTCGAATTCGAAAAATAAAAAAAAAAGAAAAACACCTTTTCTCTCTCTCGGGGTAAAAGAGTCGATGTGTATTGTGTATAAAGGTTCTGCGAGAAGTCTCGTTTTGACGTGTGTTCCGCCGATAACGACGATCCTCCGAAACGGGGATACAGAAACGTTACACCTCACAACACGATCTCCGTCTCTTCTCTATAGCAGAAACCGATAAAAATACACCTCCCGAAAGAGAGTATATGGTGATTCTTTTTATATATATATATTTCGAAATTCAACTGAACGTGGCGGAAGCGCACGGTGGTGGTCCAGCGAGGACACGCGACGACGGGGAATAAGAACTATTCGACCCGTTACGAATACGCATGCTCGTCCCGCACGATTTTAACACACACCGTGTTTTTCTCCAGTCGTCAAAGCGTTCGTGCGTCGAATTCGAAAAATAAAAAAAAGAAATACACCTTTTCTCTCTCTCTCGGGGTAAAAAGAGTCGATGTGTATTGTGTATAAAGGTTCTGCTGCGAGAAGTCTCGTTTTGCCGTGTGTTTCGGTAACGACGATCCTCCGAAACGTACATCTCATTCGTAAGAGAGGAAGAAAACAATCTCCCTGGGGCCAGTCGGTAATATACCGACATACGACGTGTCGTGCACATCCGTCTCACGCACGGTATACAAAATATGAATAAAACGTGTGTAGTCTCTCTCTCTCTCGACTTCTTAATATTTTCTTTCACCTCTGACGCATCATTTCAGGTGACGTCGGGAGCGCGGGAAAAAAAATTTTTCTAAACACACGAAACCGTTCATCTCACGAACAGCCGAAAAAGTTGTCGCTCAGATCCATATCGCAGTGGAGCGGTATCCGCGGGCGGTCGTAATTGAACGACGCACGACGCCGCGAACACTCACGCGAGTCCATACAAACGATTCCGATCGTTTTGCAACAACTAGAACGTACACTGTCCGTGAAATTCACAGAATTTTCGCGTGTCCGCGACAAACGCCGACGAGACACCCATCGTTCGCTCGTACGTAGCATCCTTCTCTTAACCCGACTCAGAAACGTTCTTTGCGCCCTTCGGTAAAAAAACGTTCGATCCGAAGAGGTGAACGACTGCGGGGATTTGACAGAGCTACGCAAGCAGTGTATGGTACGTAAACGACCCTCAGCCAGGCGTGGTCCAGGAATTGTATCCGTGGACCGCAATGTGCGTTCGAAATGTCGATGTTCATGTGTCCTGCAGTTCACACGTTGACGCGCAATTAGCTGCGTTCTTCATCGACCCACGAGCCAAGTGATCCACCGTTCAGGGTAATCGTATAAATTTTATATTTCACATATATAATTTTATTCTCATTTGTTCGACCTAATATCTCTCTTCTTTCAAAGAGAAGATAAAAGTTGATACCTGAATCTCCGACCAGCGCGCGAAGGAGATTCAGGCGTCGCCTTGGAGACGACACCGAAGCCTTTCGAGACGAAAAACGTTCAAGTAATATGTATATATTTCTCGACGTTCCGGGCGTATAGTGCATTCAAAAACCCGCGAAAGACGCAGAAGACTCGCACGCGTGGAAACGACGGGGATATATTTTGTATCCTACCCGATACTGAATCCATCGCGTGCAGTCGACCCTCGCGTTCTTCCGATCAGACGCATCTATTGTTGCGCGCATGTTTTCGCGTCGCATCGCGCGAAACGTTGCACGAATCGTACCGATCGATCGATTGAAAGCAAATAATGAAAAAAGACTTCACAGCTGGCTCTTTGCCGGTCATTCGTCCCATGTTATCTCTTGCCGCGAAATTGGCGCGCAAGAGTTGGGTGTCAGACGCGCGGCTTTAAAACGAGCTTCACGGCCGGTCCCTTCGTTACCGCTTTCGTTCTTTCTCTCGGAACGACCATGAACGAACACGACGAGCGACGCTACGGCATACACACGTCCACGGATTCGATTAAAAAAACAGACTTCACAGCTGGCTCTTTGCCGGTCATTCGTCCCATATTATCTCTTGCCGCGAAATTGGCGCGCAAGAGTTGGGTGTCAGACGCACGGCTTTAAAACGAGCTTCACGGCCGGTCCTCTCAATTCCGTGTACGGTACACGCAAGATGCGGGTTCCACTTCCAGACTACCCGGTCCCTTCTCTCTACGAGAATCGATAGTAGAAGAACGGCTCGAAAACGCGTCTCAGAGACTAGGGGAAAAGAAGCGGTATGCGAGCGAAACGAAAACGCATTATGGAAACGTCGCGAAACAATGTTCGACGGTTGCTCGGTTCCAATCGTGCGGCCGTTTCAATTTCTCGTGCGCTTCACCGTCCCTCCGTAACTCTGGCCGATCGCGTATACCGAAGAGCCGACACGCGCAAAAACCACAGGCATTGTATACTGTATATATATATGTTACAGTCACAGCCTTCGCGCGTTTTACTCTCCGACGCGGGGTTTCCACGACGAAAGAGAGACAGTTTCGTGGCGGGTGACTCGGCCGAATCGCTACGACGGGTATTTCTATTATAGAACGAATCATCGCCACCCTTTACCAGTGCCCGACGAAGGAATCACAAGGTCATCTGGAGTTTACAATGCCAGCGACGGTAATTCCAACGAAGACCCGATAAGTCAACTCATCGTTCTATTTCTCCCCGTACAGAAAAGCGAATCGACGCTAACGCACCTCGCGCAAGCACGAACGTTCTCTTCGCGTGGATCATCCCATCGTCGAAAGATGTAAAGACGCATTGGAGATCGTGGTCTCTGGCGGGCTCATTGCACGCCCCACTGCATATCTTTCCTCGAATCGAGAATGATTCGTCCACTAAGGCTGCGAAACTACGCGTCGAGGAAACTAGGGGAAAGAAGCGGGATGCGAGCGAAACGACAATACATTATGGAAACGTCGCGAAACAATGTTCGGCGGTTGCTCGTTTCCTCCTGCGGACGTTTCATTGCTCGGGCGCTTCACGTCCCTCCGTAACCTTCGCGCGATCGCGTGCCCCGGAGAGCCGGCAACCGGTGAACCACAGGCGTATAAACTATAGTCTTCTATAGCAAGCCTTCGGCGGTTACTCTCCGACGCGGGGATTCCACGACGAGAGAGAATTTCGTGGCGGGTGACATCGGTCGAAACGCTACGACGGGTATTTCTATTATAGAACGAATCATCGCCACCCTTTACCAGTGCCCGACGAAGGAATCACAAGGTCATCTGGAGTTTACAATGCCAGCGACGGTAATTCCAACGAAGACCCGATAAGTCAACTCATCGTTCTATTTCTCCCCGTACAGACAAGCGAATCAACGCTATCGCACCTCACGCATGCACGAACGTTCTCTTCGCGTGAATCGTCCCATCGTCGAAAGATATAGCCGCTTGGAGATCGTGGCCCATCAAGTTCTTCCGTAACTCCTGCGCGATCGCGTACCCCGGAGAGCAGGCAACCGGTGAACCACAGGCGTATAAACTATAGTCTTCTATAGCAAGCCTTCGCGTTTACTCTACGACGCGGGGATTCCACGACGAGAGAGATTTTCGTGGCGGGTGACACGGCCGAATCGCTACGACGGGTATTTCTATTATAGAACGAATCATCGCCACCCTTTACCAGTGCCCGACGAAGGAATCACAAGGTCATCTGGAGTTTACAATGCCAGCGACGGTAATTCCAACGAAGACCCGATAAGTCAACTCATCGTTCTATTTCTCCCCGTACAGAAAAGCGAATCGGCGCTATCGCACCTCACGCAAGCAGGAATGATCTCTTCGCGTGGATCGTCCCATCGTCGAAAGATGTAAGACGTACAGAAATCGTGGTCCATCACGATTATTCGTAACTCTCCGAGTCGCGTATCTGAGAGTAGGGCAAACGGAGAACCACAGGCATAAATAATACTATATATTTCTTATATATAGTTAGCCTTCGCGTTTTACTCTCCGACATGGGGATTCCACGACGAGAGAGAGTTTCGTGGCGGGTGACTCGGCCGAATCGCTACGACGGGTATTTCTATTATAGAACGAATCATCGCCACCCTTTACCAGTGCCCGACGAAGGAATCACAAGGTCATCTGGAGTTCACAATGCCAGCGACGGTAATTCCAACGAAGACCCGATAAGTCAACTCATCGTTCTATTTCTCCCCGTACAGAAAAGCGAATCGACGCTATCGCACCTCGCGCGAGCACGTAACTACTCTTCGCGTGGATCGTCCCATCGTCGAAAGATGTAAGACGCACGGAAATCGTGGCCCATCAACGTTTTTTTGTAACTCTGCCGATCGCGTATCACAGAGCCGAGACGCACATACCACAGGCGTATAATACCGTTTTCTTTCGTATGGTAAGCCTTCGCGTTTACTCTTCGGCGCGGGGTTTCCACGTCGAGAGAGACTTTCGTGGCGGGTGACATCGGTCGAAACGCTACGACGGGTATTACTATTATAGAACGAATCATCGCCACCCTTTACCAGTGCCCGACGAAGGAATCACAAGGTCATCTGGAGTTTACAATGCCAGCGACGGTAATTCCAACGAAGACCCGATAAGTCAACTCAACGTTCTATTTCTCCCCGTACAGAAAAGCGAATCGACGCTGTTGCACCTCACGCAAGCACGAACGTTCTCTTCGCGTGGATCGTCCCATCGTCGAAAGATGTAAGACGCACGGAAATCGTGGCACATCACGTGTTTTCGGAACTCTGTCGACCGCGTATCTCAGAGACGACGCGCGCGAACCACTGGCATATACTATTATATATCGCGTTTTACCCTCCGACGCGGGGATTCCACGACGAGAGAGAGTTTCGTGA
This sequence comes from Nomia melanderi, assembly GCF_051020985.1. NCBI lineage: Eukaryota > Metazoa > Arthropoda > Insecta > Hymenoptera > Halictidae > Nomia > Nomia melanderi. The sequence continues at coordinate 8,661 of NW_027475705.1, read as the reverse complement.
GCGGGTTGACTCGGAAGAAACGCTACGACGGGTATTTCTATTATAGAACGCATCATCGCCACCCTTTACCAGTGCCCGACGAAGGAATCACAAGGTCATCTGGAGTTTACAATGCCAGCGACGGTAATTCCAACGAAGACCCGATAAGTCAACTCAACGTTCTATTGCTCCCCGTACAGAAAAGCGAATCGACGCAATCGCACCATACGCGTGCACGTAACAACTCTTCGCGTGGATCGTCCCATCGTCGAGAGACGTAAGTTTCCATACTATGAATTCGCGTTTTACTCTCCGACGCGGGGATTCCACGACGAGAGAGAGTTTCGTGAGCGGGTTGACTCGGAAGAAACGCTACGACGGGTATTTCTATTATAGAACGCATCATCGCCACCCTTTACCAGTGCCCGACGAAGGAATCACAAGGTCATCTGGAGTTTACAATGCCAGCGACGGTAATTCCAACGAAGACCCGATAAGTCAACTCAACGTTCTATTGCTCCCCGTACAGAAAAGCGAATCGACGCAATCGCACCATACGCGTGCACGTAACAACTCTTCGCGTGGATCGTCCCATCGTCGAGAGACGTAAGTTTCCATACTATGAATTCGCGTTTTACTCTCCGACGCGGGGATTCCACGACGAGAGAGAGTTTCGTGAGCGGGTTGACTCGGAAGAAACGCTACGACGGGTATTTCTATTATAGAACGCATCATCGCCACCCTTTACCAGTGCCCGACGAAGGAATCACAAGGTCATCTGGAGTTTACAATGCCAGCGACGGTAATTCCAACGAAGACCCGATAAGTCAACTCAACGTTCTATTACTCCCCGTACAGAAAAGCGAATCGACGCAATCGCACCATACGCGTGCACGTAACAACTCTTCGCGTGGATCGTCCCATCGTCGAGAGACGTAAGTTTCATAGTAAGCCTTCGGCGTTTTACTCTCCGACGCGGGGATTCCACGACGAGAGAGAGAGTTTCGTGAGCGGGTTGACTCGGAAGAAACGCTACGACGGGTATTTCTATTATAGAACGCATCATCGCCACCCTTTACCAGTGCCCGACGAAGGAATCACAAGGTCATCTGGAGTTTACAATGCCAGCGACGGTAATTCCAACGAAGACCCGATAAGTCAACTCAACGTTCTATTTCTCCC
>NW_027475705.1:0-2500 GCF_051020985.1 Nomia melanderi | reverse complement strand
CATTCGGTCTGAGACACCGACCCGTGGTCATGCTGTGTAGAGAAAAATTCGCAACGGAACGCGGTACAGAACAGTCGAGGAATGGACCTCGAGGAGCTGAACGACTGCTTCTCGACCGAGATCGTAGAATAGCCGCTCGCCCGCCGCTGCGCCGACCGGTCCGCTCGAACCGACGTGCTCTCTTATAGTAACCAAACGGGCGGCCGCGACGACCGCGGCGCCGGCCGCTCAGCACGGGCGCTTATGGTGGTAAACTGCCGCGCGTACAGACCAACCGGCCGGGCTGCTGGTACTTAGCCGCTGAAACTATGGTCGATTCGAACATATATTAACATACGATTTTTATTCGATAAATCGTTATTGTACATATTAAACGTTAGTTTCCACCGAAAGAAAAATTTTTTAGAATTTTTTTTTTTCCAAAAATTGCAAGAGTAAACTTTTTTAATATTCGATTTAAAAATTTTTAAATGCTTAATCCTTACATTAAACTACTGGGAGAACTCAGAAATCATAATGAAAAAAATTACAAAAATTTATTTTTCTCAGAAACTCCGAAAAACAGAGTGGTCGAATCCGTGCAAGCCGGAATTTTTCTAAGTCCCCACGGTCAAGAGTAAACTTTTTTAATAAGCGTTTTAAAATTATTTCAATGTTTAATCCATGCGTAAACATGACGTTTATTAACGTTTTTAACATTAAAAAAAATTACAAAAATTTATTTTTCAAAAAAAATGGAAAAAACCGATTCGTCGGAGCGAGGTGTCCAGCCCGTGCGGTAATTCCAGCAGGCGAATCGGACTTCCCGAAATTTTTCTAAGTCCCACGGTCGACACCAACTTTTTTAATAAGCGTTTTAAAATTATTTCAATGTTTAATCCATGCGTAAACATGACGTTTATTAACGTTTTTAACATTAAAAAAAATTACAAAAATTTATTTTTCGGAAAAAATGGAAAAAACCGATTCGTCGGAGCGAGGTGTCCAGCCCGTGCGGTAATTCCAGCAGGCGAATCGGACTTCCCGAAATTTTTCTAAGTCCCACGGTCGACACCAACTTTTTTAATAAGCGTTTTAAAATTATTTCAATGTTTAATCCATGCGTAAACATGACGTTTATTAACGTTTTTAACATTAAAAAAAATTACAAAAATTTATTTTTCAAAAAAATGGAAAAAACCGATTCGTCGGAGCGAGGTGTCCAGCCCGTGCGGTAATTCCAGCAGGCGAATCGGACTTCCCGAAATTTTTCTAAGTCCCACGGTCGACACCAACTTTTTTAATAAGCGTTTTAAAATTATTTCAATGTTTAATCCATGCGTAAACATGACGTTTATTAACGTTTTTAACATTAAAAAAAATTACAAAAATTTATTTTTCGGAAAAAATGGAAAAAACCGATTCGTCGGAGCGAGGTGTCCAGCCCGTGCGGTAATTCCAGCAGGCGAATCGGACTTCCCGAAATTTTTCTAAGTCCCACGGTCGACACCAACTTTTTTAATAAGCGTTTTAAAATTATTTCAATGTTTAATCCATGCGTAAACATGACGTTTATTAACGTTTTTAACATTAAAAAAAATTACAAAATTTATTTTTCGGAAAAAATGGAAAAAACCGATTCGTCGGAGCGAGGTGTCCAGCCCGTGCGGTAATTCCAGCAGGCGAATCGGACTTCCCGAAATTTTTCTAAGTCCCACGGTCGACACCAACTTTTTTAATAAGCGTTTTAAAATTATTTCAATGTTTAATCCATGCGTAAACATGACGTTTATTAACGTTTTTAACATTAAAAAAAATTACAAAAATTTATTTTTCGGAAAAAATGGAAAAAACCGATTCGTCGGAGCGAGGTGTCCAGCCCGTGCGGTAATTCCAGCAGGCGAATCGGACTTCCGAAATTTTTCTAAGTCCCACGGTCGACACCAACTTTTTTAATAAGCGTTTTAAAATTATTTCAATGTTTAATCCATGCGTAAACATGACGTTTATTAACGTTTTTAACATTAAAAAAAATTACAAAAATTTATTTTTCGGAAAAAATGGAAAAAACCGATTCGTCGGAGCGAGGTGTCCAGCCCGTGCGGTAATTCCAGCAGGCGAATCGGACTTCCCGAAATTTTTCTAAGTCCCACGGTCGACACCAACTTTTTTAATAAGCGTTTTAAAATTATTTCAATGTTTAATCCATGCGTAAACATGACGTTTATTAACGTTTTTAACATTAAAAAAAATTACAAAAATTTATTTTTCGGAAAAAATGGAAAAAACCGATTCGTCGGAGCGAGGTGTCCAGCCCGTGCGGTAATTCCAGCAGGCGAATCGGACTTCCCGAAATTTTTCTAAGTCCCACGGTCGACACCAACTTTTTTAATAAGCGTTTTAAAATTATTTCAATGTTTAATCCATGCGTAAACATGACGTTTATTAACGTTTTTAACATTAAAAAAAATTACAAAATTTATTTTTCGGAAAAAATGGAAAAAACCGATTCGTCGGAGCG
>NW_027475704.1:0-34355 GCF_051020985.1 Nomia melanderi | reverse complement strand
AAACTATACAAAACTATATAAAACTATATAAAAGTATATAAAACTATATAAAACTATATAAAATTATATATAACTATGTAAAACTATATAAAACTATATAAAACCACGTGGAACTATATAAAACTATGTAAAAATAATGAAACTATATGAAACTATACAAAACTATATAAAACTATATAAAAGTATATAAAACTATATAAAACTATATAATACTATATAAAACTATATAAATCTATATAAAACTATCTAAATCTATATAAAACTATATAAAACTATATAAAACTTTATAAAACTATATAAAACTATATAAAACTATATAAAACTACGTAAAACTATATAAGACTATATAAAACTATATAAAACTATATAAAACTATATATAAAATTATATAAAACTATATAAAACTATATAAAACAATGTAAAACTATATAAAACTATATAAAACTATATAAAACTATATAAAACTATATAAAACAATGTAAAACTATATAAGACTATATAAAACCTTATAAACCTATATAAAACTATATAGAACTGTATAAAGCTATGTAAAACTAATAAAACTATATGAAACTATACAAAACTGTATAAAACTATATAAAACTATATAAAACTATATAATACTATATAAAACTATATAAATCTATATAAAACTATCTAACTATATGAAGCTACACAAAACTTTATAAAACTATATGAAACTATATAAAACTATATAAAAATATATAGAACTATATAAAACTACGTAAAACTATATAAGACTATATAAAACAATATAATAATATATAAAACTATACAAATCTATATAAATCTATATAAAACTATCTAAATATATATAAAACTATATATAACTGTATAAAACTTTATAAAACTATATGAAACTATATAAAGCTATATAAAACGATATAAAACTATTTAGAACTATATAAAACTATGTAAAGCTATATAAAACTATATAAAACTTTATATACATCTATATAAAACTATATAAAACTAAATAAAACTATGTAAAACTATATAAAACTATATAGAACTTTATAAAACTATATGAAACTATATAAAACTATGTAAAACTATATAATACTATATAAAACTATACAAATCTATATAAAACTATATAGAACTATATAAAACCATGTAAAACTAAAAAAACTATATGAAGCTATACAAAACTTTATAAAACTATATGAAACTATATAAAACTATATAAAAATATATAGAACTATATAAAACTACGTAAAACTATATAAGACTATATAAAACAATATAATAATATATAAAACTATACAAATCTATATAAATCTATATAAAACTATCTAAATATATATAAAACTATATATAACTGTATAAAACTTTATAAAACTATATGAAACTATATAAAACTATATAAAACTATATAAAACTATTTAGAACTATATAAAACTATGTAAAGCTATATAAAACTATATAAAACTTTATATACATCTATATAAAACTATATAAAACTAAATAAAACTATAAAAAACTTTATAAAACTATATAAAACTATATAATGCTATATAAAACTATATGAAACTAATAAAGCTGTATAAAACTATATAAAATTATATAAAACTATATAAAACTATTAAGAACTATATAAAAACATGTAAAACTAAAAAAACTATATGAAACTATACTAAACTTTATAAAACTATATAAAACTATATAAAAGTATATAATACTATATAAAACTATATAAAACTATATAAAACTATGTAAAACTATATAAAACTATATAGAACTTTATAAAACTATATGAAACTATAGAAAACTATATAAAACTATATAAAACTTAATAAAACTATTTTGAACTATATAAAACCATGTAAAACTAAAAAAACTATATGAAACTATACAAAACTTTTATAAAATTATATAAAACTATATAAAATTATATAAAACTATATAAAACTATATAAAACTATATAAAACTATATAAAACTATATAAAACTATATAAAACTATGTAAAACTATATAATACTATATAAAACTATACAAATCTATATAAAACTATTTAAAACTATATAAGACTATATAAAACTATATAATACTATATAATACTATATAAAACTCATTAAACTATATAAAACTATATGAAACTAATAAAACTGTATAAAACTATATAAAATTATATAAAACTATAATAATTTATATAAAACTACATAAAACTATGTAAAACTATATGAAACTATATAAAACTAATAGAAATATATAAAACTGTGTAAAACTATATAAAATTAATAAAACGGTATAAAAGTATATAAACTTTATAAAACTATATAAAACTATACAGAACTATATAAAACTGTGTAAAACTGTATAAAACTATATAAAACTGTATAAAACTATATAAAACTATTTAAAAATATATAAAACTATATAAAACTATATAAAACTAATAAAACGGTATAAAACTATATAAAATTATATTAAAGTATATAAAATTATATAAAACTATATAAAACTATATAAAACTATATAAAACTATCTAAAACTATATAAAACTATATAAAACTATATAAAACTACGTAGAACTATATAAGACGATATAAAACTATATAAAACTATATAAAACTATATAGAACTATATAAAACTATATAAAACTATATAAAACTATATAAAACTGCATAAAACTATATAAAACTATATAAAACTATATAAAACTATATAACACTACAAAAAACAATATAAAACTATATAATTCTATATAAAACTATATAAAACTATATGAAACTACATAAAACTATATAAAACTATGTACAACTATATAAAACTATGTAAAACTAAATAGATCTGTATTAAACAACACAAATCAACATAAAACTATATAAAACTATATAAAACTATATAAAACTATGTATAACTAATAAAACTATATAAAACTATATGGGACTAGCAAAACTATATAAAACTATATGGGACTAATAAAACTATTTAAAACTATATAAAATTATATAAAACTATATAAAACCATATAGAACTATATAAACTATGTAAAACTATATAAGACTATATAAAACTATATAAAACTTAATAAAACTATATGAAACTACATAAAACTATATAAAACTATATAAAACTATACAAAACTATATAAAACTATATAAAACTATATAAAACTATATAATACTATATAAAATTATATAACACTATATAAATCTATATAAAACTATGTAAAACTAATAAAACTATATGAAACTATACAAAACCATAAAAAACTATATAAAACTATATAAAACTATTTAATACTATATAAAACTATATAAATTTAAATAAAACTATCTAAATCTATATAAAAATATATAAAGCTATATAAAACTTTATAAAACTATATGAAACTATATAAAACTATGTAAAACAGTATAAAACTATTTAGAACTATATAAAACCATGTAAAACTAAAAAAACTAAATGAAACTATAGTAAACGTTATAAAACTATATGAAACTATACAAAACTTTTATTAAATTATATAAAACTATATAAAACTATATAAAACTAATAAAACTGTATAATACTATATAAAATTATATAAAACTATATAAAATTATATAAAACTATACAGAACTGTATAAAATTATATAAAACTATATGAAACTATATAAAACTATATAAAACTATGTAAAACTATATAAGACTATATAAAACCTTATAAAACTATATAAAACTATATAAAACTGTATAAAACTACATAAAACTATATAGAACTGTATAAAACTACATAAAACTATATAGAACTACATAAAACTATGTAAAAATAATAAAACTATATGAAACTATACAAAACTATATAAAACTGTATAAAACAATATAAAACTATATAAAACTATATAAAACTATATAATGCTATATAAAACTATATAAATCTATATAAATCAATCTAAATCTATATAAAACTATATAAAACTTTATAAAACTTTATAAAACTATATAAAACTATATAAAACTATATAAAACTACGTAAAACTGTATAAGACTATATAAAACTATATAAAACTATATAGAACTATATAGAACTTTATAAAACTATATAAAACTATATAAAACTATATAAAACTATATAAAACCATATAAAACTATATAAAACTATGTAAAACTATATATGACTATATAAAACCTTATAAAACTATATAAAACTATATGAAACTACATATAACTATATAAAACTATTTAAAACTATGTAAAACTAATAAAACTATATAAAACTATATGGGACTAGCAAAACTATATAAAACTATATGGGAATAATAAAACTATTTAAAACTATATAAAATTATATAAAACTATATAAAACCATATAGAACTATATAAACTATGTAAAACTATATAATACTATACAAAACTATATAAATCTATATAAAACTATATAAAATTATACAAAACTAATAAAACTGTATAAAACTATATAATATTATATAAAACTATATAAAATTATATAAAGCTATATAAAACTATATAAAACTATATAAAACTATATAAAACTAAATAAAACTATATAAAACCATATAGAACTATATAAACTATGTAAAACTATATAATACTATATAAAACTATATAAAACTTAATAAAACAATATAGAACTAAATAAAACTATATAAAACCATATAGAACTATATAAACTATGTAAAACTATATAAGACTATATAAAACTATATAAAACTTAATAAAACAATATAGAACTATATAAAACTATGTAAACATAATAAAACTATATGAAACTATACAAAAATATATAAAACTATATAAAACTATATAAAACAATATAATACTATATAAAACTATATAAATCTATGTAAAACTATATAAATCTATATAAAACTATATAAAACTATATAAAACTTTATAAAACTATATGAAACTATATAAAACTATATAAAACTATATAAAACTATTTAGAACTATATAAAACCATGTAAAACTAAAAAAACTATATGAAACTATACAAAACTATTATAAAATTATATAAAACTATATAAAACTATATAAAACTAATAAAACTGTATAAAACTATATAATATTATATAAAACTATATAAAATTATATAAAACTATATAAAACTATATAAAACTATCTAAAACTATATAAAATTATATATAACTATGTAAAACTATATAAAACTATATAAAACCACGTGGAACTATATAAAACTATTTAAAACTATATAAGACTATATAAAACCATATAACACTATATAAAACTACATAAAACTATATAGAACTATATAAAACTATGTAAAAATAATGAAACTATATGAAACTATACAAAACTATATAAAACTATATAAAAGTATATAAAACTATATAAAACTATATAAAATTATATATAACTATGTAAAACTATATAAAACTATATAAAACCACGTGGAACTATATAAAACTATGTAAAAATAATGAAACTATATGAAACTATACAAAACTATATAAATCTATATAAAAGTATATAAAACTATATAAAACTATATAATACTATATAAAACTATATAAATCTATATAAAACTATCTAAATCTATATAAAACTATATAAAACTATATAAAACTTTATAAAACTATATAAAACTATATAAAACTATATAAAACTACGTAAAACTATATAAGACTATATAAAACTATATAAAACTATATAAAACTATATATAAAATTATATAAAACTATATAAAACTATATAAAACAATGTAAAACTATATAAAACTATATAAAACTATATAAAACTATATAAAACTATATAAAACAATGTAAAACTATATAAGACTATATAAAACCTTATAAACCTATATAAAACTATATAGAACTGTATAAAGCTATGTAAAACTAATAAAACTATATGAAACTATACAAAACTGTATAAAACTATATAAAACTATATAAAACTATATAAAACTATATAATACTATATAAAACTATATAAATCTATATAAAACTATCTAAATCTATTTAAAACTATATAAAGCTATATAAAACTTTATAAAATTATATGAAACTATATAAAACTATATAAAACTTTATAAAACTATATGAAACTATATAAAACTATATAAAACTATATAAAACTATTTAGAACTATATAAAACCATGTAAAACTAAAAAAACTATATGAAGCTACACAAAACTTTATAAAACTATATGAAACTATATAAAACTATATAAAAATATATAGAACTATATAAAACTACGTAAAACTATATAAGACTATATAAAACAATATAATAATATATAAAACTATACAAATCTATATAAATCTATATAAAACTATCTAAATATATATAAAACTATATATAACTGTATAAAACTTTATAAAACTATATGAAACTATATAAAGCTATATAAAACTATATAAAACTATTTAGAACTATATAAAACTATGTAAAGCTATATAAAACTATATAAAACTTTATATACATCTATATAAAACTATATAAAACTAAATAAAACTATGTAAAACTATATAAAACTATATAGAACTTTATAAAACTATATGAAACTATATAAAACTATGTAAAACTATATAATACTATATAAAACTATACAAATCTATATAAAACTATATAGAACTATATAAAGCTATGTAAAACTAATAAAACTATATGAAACTATACAAAACTGTATAAAACTATATAAAACTATATAAAACTATATAATACTATATAAAACTATATAAATCTATATAAAACTATCTAAATCTATTTAAAACTATATAAAGCTATATAAAACTTTATAAAACTATATGAAACTATATAAAACTATATAAAACTTTATAAAACTATATGAATCTATATAAAACTATATAAAACTATATAAAACTATATAGAACTTTATAAAACTATATGTAACTATATAAAACTATGTAAAACTATATAATACTATATAAAACTATACAAATCTATATAAAACTATATAGAACTATATAAAACCATGTAAAACTAAAAAAACTATATGAAGCTATACAAAACTTTATAAAACTATATGAAACTATATAAAACTATATAAAAATATATAGAACTATATAAAACTACGTAAAACTATATAAGACTATATAAAACAATATAATAATATATAAAACTATACAAATCTATATAAATCTATATAAAACTATCTAAATATATATAAAACTATATATAACTGTATAAAACTTTATAAAACTATATGAAACTATATAAAACTATATAAAACTATATAAAACTATTTAGAACTATATAAAACTATGTAAAGCTATATAAAACTATATAAAACTTTATATACATCTATATAAAACTATATAAAACTAAATAAAACTATAAAAAACTTTATAAAACTATATAAAACTATATAATGCTATATAAAACTATATGAAACTAATAAAGCTGTATAAAACTATATAAAATTATATAAAACTATATAAAACTATTAAGAACTATATAAAAACATGTAAAACTAAAAAAACTATATGAAACTATACTAAACTTTATAAAACTATATAAAACTATATAAAAGTATATAATACTATATAAAACTATATAAAACTATATAAAACTATGTAAAACTATATAAAACTATATAGAACTTTATAAAACTATATGAAACTATAGAAAACTATATAAAACTATATAAAACTTAATAAAACTATTTTGAACTATATAAAACCATGTAAAACTAAAAAAACTATATGAAACTATACAAAACTTTTATAAAATTATATAAAACTATATAAAATTATATAATACTATATAAAACTATATAAATCTATATAAAACTATCTAAATCTATATAAAACTATATAAAACTATATAAAACTTTATAAAACTATATAAAACTATATAAAACTATATAAAACTACGTAAAACTATATAAGACTATATAAAACTATATAAAACTATATAAAACTATATATAAAATTATATAAAACTATATAAAACTATATAAAACAATGTAAAACTATATAAAACTATATAAAACTATATAAAACTATATAAAGCTATATAAAACAATGTAAAACTATATAAGACTATATAAAACCTTATAAACCTATATAAAACTATATAGAACTGTATAAAGCTATGTAAAACTAATAAAACTATATGAAACTATACAAAACTGTATAAAACTATATAAAACTATATAAAACTATATAAAACTATATAATACTATATAAAACTATATAAATCTATATAAAACTATCTAAATCTATTTAAAACTATATAAAGCTATATAAAACTTTATAAAATTATATGAAACTATATAAAACTATATAAAACTTTATAAAACTATATGAAACTATATAAAACTATATAAAACTATATAAAACTATTTAGAACTATATAAAACCATGTAAAACTAAAAAAACTATATGAAGCTACACAAAACTTTATAAAACTATATGAAACTATATAAAACTATATAAAAATATATAGAACTATATAAAACTACGTAAAACTATATAAGACTATATAAAACAATATAATAATATATAAAACTATACAAATCTATATAAATCTATATAAAACTATCTAAATATATATAAAACTATATATAACTGTATAAAACTTTATAAAACTATATGAAACTATATAAAGCTATATAAAACTATATAAAACTATTTAGAACTATATAAAACTATGTAAAGCTATATAAAACTATATAAAACTTTATATACATCTATATAAAACTATATAAAACTAAATAAAACTATGTAAAACTATATAAAACTATATAGAACTTTATAAAACTATATGAAACTATATAAAACTATGTAAAACTATATAATACTATATAAAACTATACAAATCTATATAAAACTATATAGAACTATATAAAGCTATGTAAAACTAATAAAACTATATGAAACTATACAAAACTGTATAAAACTATATAAAACTATATAAAACTATATAATACTATATAAAACTATATAAATCTATATAAAACTATCTAAATCTATTTAAAACTATATAAAGCTATATAAAACTTTATAAAACTATATGAAACTATATAAAACTATATAAAACTTTATAAAACTATATGAATCTATATAAAACTATATAAAACTATATAAAACTATATAGAACTTTATAAAACTATATGTAACTATATAAAACTATGTAAAACTATATAATACTATATAAAACTATACAAATCTATATAAAACTATATAGAACTATATAAAACCATGTAAAACTAAAAAAACTATATGAAGCTATACAAAACTTTATAAAACTATATGAAACTATATAAAACTATATAAAAATATATAGAACTATATAAAACTACGTAAAACTATATAAGACTATATAAAACAATATAATAATATATAAAACTATACAAATCTATATAAATCTATATAAAACTATCTAAATATATATAAAACTATATATAACTGTATAAAACTTTATAAAACTATATGAAACTATATAAAACTATATAAAACTATATAAAACTATTTAGAACTATATAAAACTATGTAAAGCTATATAAAACTATATAAAACTTTATATACATCTATATAAAACTATATAAAACTAAATAAAACTATAAAAAACTTTATAAAACTATATAAAACTATATAATGCTATATAAAACTATATGAAACTAATAAAGCTGTATAAAACTATATAAAATTATATAAAACTATATAAAACTATTAAGAACTATATAAAAACATGTAAAACTAAAAAAACTATATGAAACTATACTAAACTTTATAAAACTATATAAAACTATATAAAAGTATATAATACTATATAAAACTATATAAAACTATATAAAACTATGTAAAACTATATAAAACTATATAGAACTTTATAAAACTATATGAAACTATAGAAAACTATATAAAACTATATAAAACTTAATAAAACTATTTTGAACTATATAAAACCATGTAAAACTAAAAAAACTATATGAAACTATACAAAACTTTTATAAAATTATATAAAACTATATAAAATTATATAAAACTATATAAAACTATATAAAACTATATAAAACTATATAAAACTATATAAAACTATATAAAACTATATAAAACTATGTAAAACTATATAATACTATATAAAACTATACAAATCTATATAAAACTATTTAAAACTATATAAGACTATATAAAACTATATAATACTATATAATACTATATAAAACTCATTAAACTATATAAAACTATATGAAACTAATAAAACTGTATAAAACTATATAAAATTATATAAAACTATAATAATTTATATAAAACTACATAAAACTATGTAAAACTATATGAAACTATATAAAACTAATAGAAATATATAAAACTAATTAAAACTGTATAAAATAATACAATATTGTATAAAATTATATAAAATTAACAGAACTATATAAAACTATATAAAACTGATATAACCATATAAACTTGTATAAAACTGTATAAAACTATAAGAAACCATATAAAACTACACAAAACTTCATAATAATATTGTTGCGATACATCGAATTAACGAGGTTGCGATGTATCGAACTCATCTCTCCAGCATGCACGGCTGATCCAACCCTTAGGATCTGAAGGGGGTTGAAATAAACTGGTCGCTAAGGAGTTGGTCAGAGTAAACGAAGACAAACGAGTAGTTTTTGACGAGAATAGACGTGTTGAGCTATAGACTACATTCTGTAATATTTGCATGAAATTGTAAATATTAGTGTAAATAAGAACATTGTAAATAAACATGTCGCGGGCGAGCACTCCAGGACCCGCCCAGCGCAACAATATGTATAACTGCATAACACAATGCAAAAGGTGAAATACAATAAAAAAGAATACAAAACAATGTATAACCGCTTAAAACTACATAATGCTATGGAATCGTGTATAATACTACATAAAACTGTATAAAATTATATTGAAGTATAATATACTTTATAAAAGTGTATAAAACTGTATAAAATTATATAAAACTCGCATAACACAGTTCCAGATCGCTTCTCGGCATTATGGTTAATATCAACGTGTGCTCGCATAAAACAGATCCAGATCGCCTCCCGGGCCTTACGGCTAATGTGAACGCGTACTAGCATAAGCCAAATCCAGCTCGCTTCTCGGCCTTATGGTTATGCTTTGCCATAAGCCCGACAGGATATCTGCATTTGGGTTATGCGAGTACACTCTGATCTTAGTAATAAGGCCGAGAAGCGTTCCGGATTTGGGTTATTCGATTACACTTTGATCTTAGCCATACGGCCGAGAAGCGATCTGGATTTGGGTTACTCGAGTGCACTTTGAACTTAGCCATAAGGCCGACGAGCGATCTAGACGTGTGTTAAGCGAGTACACTTTGGTGTTATCCATAAGACCGAGAAGCGATCTGAAATTGGTTTATTCGAGTACACATTGATCTTAGCCATAAGGCCGAGAAGCGATCTTGATGTTTGTTATACGAGTACACTTTGGTCTTAGCCATAATGCCGAGAAATGATCTGTATGTTTGTTACGCGAGTACACTTTGATCTTAGCCATAAGGTCGGGAAGCGGTTACGGATTTGTTTTATGCATATACACTTTGATCTCAGTAATAAGGCCGAGAAGCGATCAGGATTTGTTTTATTCGAGCACACTTTGATCTTAGAAATAAGGCCGGGAAGCGATCTGGATGTGTGTTATTCCAGTACGCTTTGACCTTCTCCATAAGGCTGAGAAGCGATCTGGATGTGTGTTATGCAAGTACACTTTTGTCTTAGCCATAAGGCCGAGAACTGATCTGGATTTGGGTTATTCGAGTACACTTTGATCTGAGCCATAAGGCCGAGAAGCGATCTGGATGTGTGTTATGCGAGTACACTTTGACCATACCATTAAAGCCCAGCAGCTATATGTCTCGTTGTGATGCCGGTACTTGTTCGCTTCCCGGCCTTATGGCTAAGATGAAAGTGTACTCGCATAACACAGATCCAGATCGCTTCTCGGCCTTACGGTTACTATCATCATTTCCACGCATAACGCAGATCCATATCTCTTTTGCGCATTATCTATAAAGCTACATAAACCAATGCGAAACTATATCAAACTGTATCAAACAATATAAAAATATATAAGGCTACATAAAACTATATAAAACTATATACTTCTATATAAAACTATATAAAATTATATAAAACTATATAAAACTATACAAAACTAAATATAACAATATAAAACTATATAAAACTATATAAAATTATAAAAAACTATATAAAACTATACAAAACTATGTAAAACTATATAAACCTGACGAACACTATATAATGGTATATAAAACTATATAAAAGTATGTGAAACTATGTAAAACTATGTAAAACTATGTAAAGCTATATTAAGCTATATTAAGCTATATAAAACTATAGAAAAGTATATAAAACTATATAAAACTATATAAAACTATATAAAACTATATAAAACTATATAAAACTATATAGAACTATGTAAATCTAATAAAACTATATAAATCGTCATAAATTTATATAAAACTATATAAAACTATATAAAACCATATAAAACTACAGAAAACAATATAAAATTAAATAAAACTAGATAAAAACTACACATCACTATACAAAACTATATAAATCTATGATGACTATATTACTGTATAAAACTATGTAAAATTATATAAAACTATATAAAACTATATTAAAGTATGTAAAACTATATAAAACTACACAAAACTATATAAAACAATATAAAACTAATAAAACTATATAAAATAATATAAAACTATATAAAACCAATAAAACTGTATAAAACTAATAAAACTATGTAAAACTATATAATACTATATAAAACTATATAAAACTATATAAAACTATATAAAACAACATTGAGCTATATAAAATTATATAAAACTATATAAAAGCATATAAAACTATATTAAACTATGTAAATCTAATAAAACAATATAAAACTATATCAAACTATATAAAGCGATAGAAAACTATATAAAAGAATGTTCTTGTAGGACGGCCCTAGTAGCCCGTGAAGCCGCCTTAGAAGGAAGGATCGCAGCGATGGAAGCGAACCATCAGGTTATCACTTCCAATTTAGAGACTTTAGCACAGAGGATCATAACGGTGACCTCGTCTGTAAGTCGCGACTCTGTAACGGCTGACCCGTTCGCACTCGCGGCTCCGTCTCAGCCAGCTGTGCAGTCTACTCCGCCTGTCGAAGGCAACAACGGACCTCGCGGCATACCGGATCTGGGATATGTCGTGAGACCGCCCGTTTTCGATGGAAGAAATGGGTGGAATGAGTACCACCTTCAATTTGAGGCTGTGGCTGCAGCGAACAGGTGGGATGAACCAAGGAAGGCGTTGGCCTTGGTTTCATCGCTGGAGGGTTCGGCTCGTAGTGTACTCACTTCCCTTCCCGCTGGTCGTTTACAGAATTACACCGCGATCGTTTCGGCACTGGAGTTCCGTTATGGAACGAAAAATATAACGAATTTAAATTTCGTTTTATTCCAAAATTACAAACAGCGGAAAGGAGAGCCCATTTCCGATTTGGCCAGGGAGATAGAAAGGTTGGCGCAGGCCGCCTTTTGTGAATGCCCTGCCGAGATCAGGGACAAACTGGCGGCCTCCCAGTCCGTGTCAGCTCTGGCCAATGAAGACATGAAAAGAGCGTTAAGACTCGGCGGGTTTGCATTTCTCAGGGCTGCCGTTATTCGGGCCCTGGAGATCGAAGCCGTCGAGAGCACTTCAGAGGTCACCGCTGATGAAGTGCGGGTACTAAAATCTGTGCCCCGTGTTTTTGAGTGCAATGCGGCTCGAGAAGGCGCCTCGCAGGATGATCGACCGGACATGACGTACAGAAGTCGGACCAGGTGGCAAGGTTCCTCGAAGAGGCCCGAGAAGCAGAAGGAGTGCTGGGTCTGCGGGAAAAGCGGACACTTTCAACGGGATTGTCGGATGGGAAAAACAGAGAAACCGAAGAAGGGAAACGGGAAAAGGTCGGAGTAATGGAGGAGCCTCCGACTTCAAGTTCTCCTACCCCCGTCGTCCGAAGAGTGAACCCTCAGGAGAAGATGAGCATCAAGTGATTCATCAATGGAAGAAAATGCAAGATCATCATTGATACCGGATCCTATGTAAATCTGTTATCAGCAAACAAGTTCGGTCCCAGGGAAACACTTAACGCGGCGGGTGCAGGAAACGTGAGAGTCTTCTCGGTTTCGGGAGAAAATCTGAAAATTTTCGGAAAAGAGCGATTCCCTCTGAAAATTGGAAACTTCCAGACGGAAGAAGAATTCTTACTAATACACATGAAAGAAGAATGCATTTTGGGAAGCAACTTCCTCCAAAAGCATGCGAGTAAAATTGACTTCGCCTCGGGTACGCTATCTATTAATGGAGAGGAGCTGTTCCTGCAAGAAAAATCACAAGAGGAGGTGGTCGTACCTGTACATCTGCAGGCCTTGTACTCCCGTTGTTCCGGACAACTTACTGAAGAAGAAAGGAAGAGGTTTCGCCGACTATTACAAGAATTTCAAGACGTTTTTGCCGAAAACCCCGAGCAAGTGGGAAAGTGTGAGGTCGTGCGGCACAGGATCAACACGGGAGATCACGCTCCGATCAAGCAGGCACCACGACGTTTACCGTTCTGTCGCCGTGCCGAAGTTGACGAATTATTGGCGAAGATGCAGAAGCAAGGGGTGATAGAAGAGTCGAAAAGCCTCTGGTCTTCGCCAATTGTCGACTTAATGAAATTACCAAGAAGGACTCCTATCCGCTGCCCAGGATAGAAGACACCTTGAACGCCCTTTCTGGATCTTCTTGGTTCTCAACAATTGATCTCCAAAGTGGATATTGGCAGATTCCTGTCGATAAAAGGGATCGTGAGAAGACCGCATTTTGCACAGGCTCTGGATTGTGGCAATTCAAAGTGATGCCATTTGGGCTGTGTAATGCTCCAGCTACCTTCGAAAGACTCATGGAAACTGTTCTCGCTGATCTGACTTGGAAGATTTGTCTAGTGTACTTGGACGATATAATTGTCTATGGACGAACCTTCGAAGAGGAAGTACAACGCTTAAAAGAGGTGTTCACCCGCCTGCGCGAAGTAAAGCTTTTGATGAACCCGAAGAAATGTAGCTTCTTCCGCAACGAAGTGGCATACCTGGGACATGTCGTATCCAGTCAAGGAGTTAAAACGGATCCGGAGAAGATTTCTGCGGTACGTGAATGGCCGATTCCCAAGAACAAGACTGAACTACGAAGCTTTCTTGAACTCTGCACGTACTATAGAAAATTCGTGCAGGGTTTCTCGCGTATCGCACGACCGCTACACCGACTGACGGAAGAGAAGATGGACTTCGTGTGGACGGAAGAGTGTCAAGAGGCGTTCGAAGAGCTGAAGAGAAGATTAGAAGAGACACCTGTTTTGGCGTACCCTTGGATGGACGCGGACTTCGTTTTGGATACCGATGCCTCGAATTTTGCCATCGGAGCAGTCCTGTCACAAATACAAAACGGAGAGGAGAGGGTCATCGCGTATTTCTCCAAGACGCTGGGGAAAGCAGAGAGAAATTATTGTGTGACCCGAAAGGAACTCTTGGCCATAGTCAAGTCCATAGAGCATTTCCATCACTATCTTTATGGACGAAAATTCCTTATCCGCACAGATCATGCAGCTCTGACCTGGCTCCTGAATTTCAAGAATCCGGAAGGTCAAACGGCGCGTTGGATCGAACGATTACAGGAGTACCAATTTCAAATTAAATACAGAGCAGGAAATATACATGGAAATGCGGATAGCCTTTCAAGAAGACCATGTGGGGAACAATGTAAGCGTTGCTCCCGTTTGGAAGAAAAAGAGAGTGCAAACGAACACTGTCTCCTCAGGACCACACATAGAAACGAACAGTTAGACGAGTGGAGAAAAGCTCAAGAGGAAGACGATGAAATTGGCTTGGTATTCTTGAAGAAACAAAAAGGAACGAAACCAAGCTGGTCGGAACTTTCGTCTTCCTCGCCGGAAACGAAATACTTGTGGGCAATTTGGGATTCCCTGGAAATCAAGAAAGGTCTCTTGTGCAGGAAATGGGAATCTGCCGATGGGAAACAAGTTTCTTGGCTTCTGGTTGTGCCGAAGAGCAAGGTTGAAGAGGTTTCGAAGCAATGCCACGACGCACCATCAGGTGGCCATTTTGGAATCAAGAAGACGCTGGCCAAAGTTCGTCAGAGATTCTTCTGGTTGGATCACCGGAAAGCCGTCGACGAGTGGTGTCGTGGAGGGCTGAAGAAGGGCCCCAAAGAGAGGGGAATAGGGGCCATGAAGGTTTACAATGTCGGGGCACCATTTGAGAGGATCGCGCTCGACACTGTGGGTCCCTTGCCCAGGTCTTCGGCCGGAAACAGGTACGCGCTGGTTGTGGTAGATTATTTTTCGAAGTGGCGGGAGGTGATTGCGCTACCAAACCAGCAGGCGACAACGATTGCAAGAGCGTTGTTGGAACAGGTGATCAGCCGGTATGGAGTGCCGCTAGAGTTGCACTCTGATCAGGGTCGGAGTTTCGAATCTTCCATCTTCAAGGAACTGATGAAGATGCTGGGGATAAAGAAGACGAGGACAACTCCCTTACACCCTCAGTCGGATGGACTCGTAGAGCGGATGATTAGAACTTTGCTGCAGTATCTGTCCCAGTTTGTTTCAGAACATCAGAAAGATTGGGACGAATGGATTCCAACGTTTCTTCTTGCATACCGGACCTCCAGACATGAAACCACAGGATTGACTCCATCTATGGTTTTCATGGGCAGAGAGCTGCGTCTTCCGTTAGACCTGTTGAGAGGGACTTCACCAAGTGCTTTAACGGATGAGAAGACGTACGTCGAAGAATACCGAGCAAGACTTGCTGAAACTCACAACTTTGTACGAGAGAGGTTGCGGATATGTAGCAACAAAGCAAAATCATGGTACGATTCCCGTGCACGGCCGATCTCATTTGCCCAAGGAGAGAAGGTCTGGTTGTACAATCCGAAAAGAACAAAAGGGAAATGTCCCAAGTTGCAATTTGACTGGGAAGGACCATACGAGGTTGTTCAACGATTGAATGACCTAATCTATAGGATTGTCCGTTCCCCTAGAAAGAAACTGCGGATTGTACATGTCAATCGGCTTGCCCGGTTCGATTCAAGAACAACGAATTTGAAGAAATCAAAGGACAATGATCGACATTCTTCGCCCAAGAAGAGGACTTGTCGTCGCTGAAGACTAGGGAAAGAATTTTCCTTCTGGCAGCGGAGGCTTTCCTTCGTTTGCGGCCGAACCGGCCAAGGTTGTTATGAGGAAGTGACATTCTCTTAGGAGGGTGTCCCCTCATCTTCTGAGGCTGCATTTCAATAGCGGCGTGCAGCGCCAGGAGTCGGTTCACGAAAGAGTGGTGTTCGGGAGCCCCAAATAAAGGGTTCAGGAGAAGGTTTCCTTGGGGGAACATCCGAGGGAAGGTTTCTCGACGGCTAGGGGAAATTCACCCGAGAAGCCTGGAGGAAAGAAGACTATAAATACAAGAAAGAAGGACTCAATGTGGAAGGGCGAGGAATGAGTGATCCAGGATTACCCGGAGAAGAATTCTTCGGAGGATCGAGTACCGGCGTCTTGCTCAGGGTTTTTGGTGGTTTTCCCCTGAGACGGAGGACGAATGTCAGGACGTTACTGTCTGAGAGACCACCTAGGTAAAGGAATTAATTTGGTTTTACCTACTCTTCAGGCAGAGGTACCGGACTGAAGACGTTCACAGTCGTCGGACTGAAATTGCTGACAGTGAAGTTTGACGCGGTCGGGACGACCGCTCAACGAAGGAGGAGGGCAATGTTGCGATACATCGAATTAACGAGGTTGCGATGTATCGAACTCGTCCCTCTAGCACGCACGGCTGAACCAACCCTTAGAATCTGAAGGGGGTTGAAATAAACTGGTCGCTAAGGAGTTAGTCAGAGTAAACGAAGACAAACGAGTAGTCTTTGAGCGAACGTTGACGAGAATAGACGTGTTGAGCAATAGACTACATTCTGTAATATTTGTATGAAATTGTAAATATTAGTGTAAATAAGAACATTGTAAATAAACATGTCGCGGGCGAGCACCCTAGGACCCGCCCAGCGCAACAATACTATATAAAACTATATAATACTATATAAAACTATATAAAACTATATAAAACTATATAAAACTATATAAAACTATATAAAATTATATAATGCTACATAAAACTTTATACAGCTATATAAATCTAATAAAACTATATAAGACTTTATAAATCTGTATAAAACTATATGAAACTATATTAAACTATAAAAACTATATAAAACTATATAAAACTAATAAAACTATATAAAACTATATAAAACTATATAAAACTATATAAAACCATATAAAACTATATAAAATTATATAAAACTATATAAAACTAATAAAATTATATAAAACTATATAGTACTATATAAAACTACATAAAACTAATAAAACTATATAAAACTATATAAAACTCTATAAAACTATATAAAACTATATAAAACTATATAAAACTAATAAAGCTATATAAAACTATATAAAACTATATAAAACTAAAAAAACTATATAAAACTAGTAAGACTATATAAAACTATATAAAACTATATAAATCTATATAAAACTATATAAAACTATATAAAACTATATAAAACTATATAAAACTATATAAAACTAATAAAACTATATAAAACTATATAAAACTAACAAAACCATATAAAACTATATAAAACTATTAAAATTATATAATACTATATAGTACTATATAAAACTGTATAAAACTAATAAAACTATATAAAACTATATAAAACATTATAAAACTATATAAAACTATATAAAATATTATAAAACTATATAAAAGTATTTAAACTATATAAAACTGTATAAAACTATATAACACCATATAAAACTGTATAAAACTATATGAAACTATATAAAAATATACAAAACTAACAAAACTATATAAAACTATATAAAACTATATAAAACTATATAAAACTATATAAAACTATACAAAACTATAAAAGACTATATAAAAGTAACAAAACTATATAAAACTATATAACACTATATAAAACTATATAAAACTATATAAAACTATATAAAACTAATAAAACTATATAAAACTATATAAAACTAACAAAACCATATAAAACTATATAAAACTAATAAAATTATATAAAACTATATAGTACTATATAAAACTATATAAAACTAATAAAACTATATAAAACTATATAAAACTCTATAAAACTATATAAAACTATATAAAACTGTATAAAACTAACAAAACTATATAAACCTATATAAAACTCTATAGAACTATATAACACTATATAAAACTATATAAAACTATATAGAACTATATAAAACTATATAAAACTATATAAAACTAACAAAACTATATAAAACTGTATAAAACTATATAAAACTCTATAGAACTATATAAAACTATATAAAACTATATAAAAATATATAAAACTAATAAAATTATATAAAATTATATAAAACTTTATAAAACTCTACAAAACTATATAAAACTATATAAAACTATATAAAACTATATAATACTAACAAACCTATATAAAACTATAAAAAACTATATAAAACTATATAAACCTCTATAAAACTATGTAAAACTATATAAAACTATATAAGAATATATAAAACTAACAAAACTATATAAAACAATATAAAACTTTATAAAACTCTATAAAACTATATTAAGCAATATCAAACTATATAAAACTATATAAAACTATATAAAACTATATAAAACTATATAAAACTATATAAAACTATATAAAACTGTATAAAACTATATAACACTATATAAAACTATATAAAACTATATAAAACTATATAAAACTATACAAAACTAACAAATCTATATGAAACTACAAAAAACTATTAAAATTATATAAAACTATATAGTACTATATATAACTGTATAAAACTAATAAAACTAACAAAACTATATAAAACTATATAAACCTCTAAAAAAGTATATAAAACTCTACAAAACTATATAAAACTATGTAAAACTATATAAAACTATATAAAACTAATAAAACGATATAAAACTATATAAAACTATATAAAACTATATAAAACTATATAAAACTAATAAAACTATATAAAACTATATAAAACTAAAAAAACTATATAAAACTATATAAAACTATATAAAACTAATAAAGCTATATAAAACTATATAAAACTATATAAAACTAAAAAAACTATATAAAACTAGTAAGACTATATAAAACTATATAAAACTATATAAATCTATATAAAACTATATTAAACTATAAAAACTATATAAAACTATATAAAACTAATAAAACTATATAAAACTATATAAAACTATATAAAACTATATAAAACCATATAAAACTATATAAAATTATATAAAACTATATAAAACTAATAAAATTATATAAAACTATATAGTACTATATAAAACTACATAAAACTAATAAAACTATATAAAACTATATAAAACTCTATAAAACTATATAAAACTATATAAAACTATATAAAACTAATAAAGCTATATAAAACTATATAAAACTATATAAAACTAAAAAAACTATATAAAACTAGTAAGACTATATAAAACTATATAAAACTATATAAATCTATATAAAACTATATAAAACTATATAAAACTATATAAAACTATATAAAACTATATAAAACTAATAAAACTATATAAAACTATATAAAACTAACAAAACCATATAAAACTATATAAAACTATTAAAATTATATAATACTATATAGTACTATATAAAACTGTATAAAACTAATAAAACTATATAAAACTATATAAAACATTATAAAACTATATAAAACTATATAAAATATTATAAAACTATATAAAAGTATTTAAACTATATAAAACTGTATAAAACTATATAACACCATATAAAACTGTATAAAACTATATAACACCATATAAAACTGTATAAAACTATATGAAACTATATAAAAATATACAAAACTAACAAAACTATATAAAACTATATAAAACTATATAAAACTATATAAAACTATATAAAACTATACAAAACTATAAAAGACTATATAAAAGTAACAAAACTATATAAAACTATATAACACTATATAAAACTATATAAAACTATATAAAACTAATAAAGCTATATAAAACTATATAAAACTATATAAAACTAAAAAAACTGTATAAAACTAGTAAGACTATATAAAACTATATAAAACTATATAAATCTATATAAAACTATATAAAACTATATAAAACTATATAAAACTATATAAAACTAATAAAACTATATAAAACTATATAAAACTATACAAAACTATAAAAGACTATATAAAAGTAACAAAACTATATAAAACTATATAACACTATATAAAACTATATAAAACTATATAAAACTAATAAAGCTATATAAAACTATATAAAACTATATAAAACTAAAAAAACTATATAAAACTAGTAAGACTATATAAAACTATATAAAACTATATAAATCTATATAAAACTATATAAAACTATATAAAACTATATAAAACTATATAAAACTAATAAAACTATATAAAACTATATAAAACTATATAAAACTAACAAAACCATATAAAACTATAAAAAACTATATAAAACTATATAAAACTATTAAAATTATATAATACTATATAGTACTGTATAAAACTGTATAAAACTAATAAAACTATATAAAACTATATAAAACATTATAAAACTATATAAAACTATATAAAATATTATAAAACTATATAAAAGTATTTAAACTATATAAAACTGTATAAAACTATATAACACTATATAAAACTGTATAAAACTATATAAAACTATATAAAAATATACAAAACTAACAAAACTATATAAAACTATATAAAAATATATAAAACTATATAAAACTATACAAAACTATAAAAGACTATATAAAAGTAACAAAACTAAATAAAACTATATAAAACTATATAAAACTATATAAAACTATATAAAACTATATAAAACAATATAAAACTGTATAAAACTATATATAACTATATAAAACTATATAAAACTATAAAAAACTATATTAAACTAAACTAACAAAACTATGTAAAACTATATAAACGTCTATAAAACTATACAACACTATATAAAACTATATAAAAATATATAAAACTATATAAAACTATATAAAACTATATAAAACTATATAAAACTATATAAAACTATATAAAACTATAGAAACTATATAAAACTAACAAAACTATACAAACCTATATAAAACTCTATAGAACTATATAAAACTGTATAAAACTATATAAAAATATATAAAACTATATAAATCTATATAATACTAACAAACCTATATAAAACTATAAAAAACTATATAAAACTATATAAAACTATTAAAATTATATAAAACTATATAGTACTATATAAAACTGTATAAAACTAATAAAACTATATAAAACTATATAATAACCTATAAAGCTATGTAAAACTGTATAAAACTAACAAAACTATATAAAACAATATAAACCTCTACAAAACTATATAAAACTATATAAAACTATATAAAAATATATAAAACTAACAAAACTATATAAAACAATATAAAACTTTATAAAACTCTATAAAACTATATCAAACTATATCAAACTAATATAAAACTATATAAAACTCTATAAAACTATGCATAACTATTTAAAACTATATAAAACTATATAAAACTATAAAAAACTAACAAAACTATATAAAACTATAAAAAACTATATAAAACTATATAAAACAATATAATACTGTATAAAACTAATAAAACTATATAAAACTATATAAAACTATATAAAACTATATAAAACTGTATAAAACTATATAATACTAATAAAACTATATAAAACTATATAAAACTATATAAGCCTATATAAAACTAACAAAACTATATAAAACTATAAAAAACTATATAATACTATATAAAACTATTAAAATTATATAAAACTATATAGTACTATATAAAACTATATAATACCCTATAAAACTATGTAAATCTGTATAAAACTAACAAAACTATGTAAAATTAAATAAACCTCTATAAAACTATATAACACTATATAAAACTATATAAAACTAATAAAACTATATAAAACTATATAAAACTATATAAAACTAACAAAACCATATAAAACTATATAAAACTATATAAAACTATACAAAACTAACAAATCTATATGAAACTACAAAAAACTATTAAAATTATATAAAACTATATAGTACTATATATAACTGTATAAAACTAATAAAACTAACAAAACTATATAAAACTACATAAACCTCTAAAAAAGTATATAAAACTCTACAAAACTATATAAAACTATATAAAACTATATAAAACTATATAAAACTAATAAAACGATATAAACCTATATAAAACTATATAAAAATATACAAAACTAACAAAACTATATGAAACTATATAACACTATATAAAACTATATAAAACAATATAAAACTATATAAAACTATATAAAATTACATAAAACTAATAAAACTATATAAAAGTATATAAAACTATATAAAACTATATAAAATTACATAAAACTAATATAACTATATAAAACTATATAAAACCTTAAAAATTATATAAAACTATATAGCATTATATAAAACTGTATAAAACTAATAAAACTATATAAAACTATATAATACCTTATAAAACTAACAAACTATGTAAAACTATATAAACCTCTATAATACTATATAAAACTTTATAAAACTAATAAAACTATATAAAACTATATAAAACATTATAAACCTATATAAAACTATATAAAACATTATAAAACTATATAAAAGTAATTAAACTATATAAAACTGTATAAAACTGTATGACACTATATAATACTGTATAAAACTATATAAAACTATAAAAGACTATATAAAAGTAACAAAACTATATAAAACTATATAACACTATATAAAACTATATAAAACAATATAAAACTATATAAAACTATATAAAATTACATAAAACTAATAAAACTATATAAAACTATATAAAACTATATAAAACTATATAAAATTACATAAAACTAATAAAACTATATAAAACTATATAAAACTATATAAAACTATATAAAACTATATAAAATTACATAAAACTAATATAACTATATAAAACTATATAAAACTTTAAAAATTATATAAAACTATATAGTATTATATAAAACTGTATAAAACTAATAAAACTATATAAAACTATATAATACCCTATAAAACTAACAAAACTATATAAAACTATATAAAACTATATAAAACCATATATAACTAACAAAACTATATAAAACTATATAAAACTATATAAAAATATATAAAACTAACAGAACTATATAAAACTAGTAAAACTATATAAAACTATATAAAACTATATAAAACTATATAAAACTATATAAAACTATATAAAATTACATAAAACTAATATAAGTATATAAAACTATATAAAACTTTAAAAATTATATAAAACTATATAGTATTATATAAAACTGTATAAAACTAATAAAACTATATAAAACTATATAATACCATATAAAACTAACAAAACTATGTAAAACTATATAAACCTCTATAAAACTATATAACACTTTATAAAACTATATAAAAATATATAAAACTAACAGAACTATATAAACCTCTATAAAACTATATAACACTTCATAAAACAATATAAAACCATATAAAACTATATAAAATTACATAAAACTAATAAAACTATATAAAACAATATAAAACTATATAAAACTATATAAAACTATATAAAATTACATAAAACTAATAAAACTATATAAAACTATATAAATCTATATAAAACTATATAAAATTACATAAAACTAATATAACTATATAAAACTATATAAAACTTTAAAAATTATATAAAACTATATATTATTATATAAAACTGTATAAAACTAATAAAACTATATAAAACTATATAATACCATATAAAACTAACAAAACTATATAAAACTATATAAAACTATATAAAACTCTATAAAACTATATAACACTATATAAAACTATATAAAACTATATAAAACTATATAAAACTATATAAAACTATTTAAAACTATATAGAGCTATATAAAAATATATAAACCTATATAAAATTATATAAAACTATATAAAGCTATATATAAATATATAAACCTATATAAAACTATATAAAACTATATATAACTAACAAAACTATGTAAAACTATATAAAACTATATAAAAATATATAAAACTAACAGAACTATATAAAACTAGTAAAACTATATAAAACTATATAAAACTATATAAAACTATATAAAACTATTAAAATTATATAATACTATATAGTACTATATAAAACTGTATAAAACTAATAAAACTATATAAAACTATATAAAACTATATAAAACTATATAAAACTATATAAAACTATATAAAACTATATAAAACTATATAAAACTATATAAAACTAATAAAACTATATAAAACTATATAAAACTATATAAACCTATATAAAACTAACAAAACTATATAAAACTATAAAAAACTATATAATACTATATAAAACTATTAAAATTATATAAAACTATATAGTGCTATATAAAACTATATAATACCCTATAAAACTATGTAAATCTGTATAAAACTAACAAAACTATGTAAAATTACATAAACCTCTATAAAACTATATAACACTATATAAAACTATATAAAAATATATAAAACTAACAGAACTATATAAAACTATATAAAACTTTATAAAACTAATAAAACTATATAAAACTATATAAAACATTATAAAACTATATAAAACTATATAAAACATTATAAAACTATATGAAAGTAATTAAACTATATAAAACTGTATAAAACTGTATGACACTATATAAAACTGTATAAAACTATATAAAACTATAAAAAACTATATATATCTAACAAAACTATATAAACCTACATAAAACTCTATAGAACTATATAAAACTATATAAAACTATATAAAACTATATAAAACTATATAAAAATATATAAAACTAACAGAACTATATAAAACTAGTAAAACTACATAAAACTATATAAAACTATATAAAACTATATAAAACTATAAAACACTATATAAAACTGTATAAAACTATATAAAACTATATAAAACTATATAAAACTATATAAAACTATATAGTACTATATAAAACTGTATAAAACTAATAAAACTAACAAAACTATATAAAACTATATAAACCTCTAAAAAAGTATATAAAACTATATAAAACTATATAAAACTCTATAAAACTATATAACACTATATAAAACTATATAAAACTATATAAAACTATATAAAACTATATAAAACTATATAAAGCTATATAAAATATATAAACCTATATAAAACTATATAAAACTATATATAACTAACAAAACTATATAAAACTACATAAAACTATATAAAAATATATAAAACTAACAGAACTATATAAAACTAGTAAAACTATATAAAACTATATAAAACTATATAAAACTATATAAAACTATATAAAACTATAAAATACTATATAAAAATATATAAAACTATTAAAATTATATAAAACTATATAGTACTATATAAAACTGTATAAAACTAATGAAACTATATAAAACTATATAATACCCTATAAAACTATGTAAATCTGTATGAAACTAACAAAACTATGTAAAATTACATAAACCTCTATAAAACTATATAAAACATTATAAAACTATATAAAAGTATTTAATCTATATAAAACATTATAAAACTATAGAAAACTATTAAAATTATATAAAACTATATAGTACTATATAAAACTGTATAAAACTAATAAAACTAACAAAACTATATAAAGCTATATAAACCTCTAAAAAAGTATATAAAACTATATAAAACTATATAAAACTATATAAAGCTTTATAAAACTATATAAAACTCTATAAAACTATATAACACTATATAAAACTATATAAAACTATATAAAACTATATAAAACTATTCAAAACTATATCAAGCTATATAAAAATATATAAACCTATATAAAACTATATAAAACTATATATAACTAACAAAACTATATAAAACTATATAAAATTATATAAAACTATATAAAGCTATATAATACTATGTAAAACTATAAAAAGCTATATAAAACTATGTAAAACTATAAAAAACTATATAAAACATTATAAAACTATATAAAAGTAATTAAACTATATAAAACTGTATAAAACTGTATGACACTATATAAAACTGTATAAAACTATATAAAACTATAAAAAACTATATATATCTAACATAACTATATAAACCTACATAAAACTCTATAGAACTATATAAAACTATATAAAACTATATAAAACTATATAAAACTATATAAAACTATATAAAACTATATAAAACTATATAAAACTATATAAAACTATATAAAGCTATATAAAAATATATAAACCTATATAAAATTATATAAAACTATATATAACTAACAAAACTATATAAAACTATATAAAACTATATAAAAATATATAAAACTAACAGAACTATATAAAACTAGTAAAACTATATAAAACTATATAAAACTATAAAAAACTATATAAAAATATATAAAACTATTAAAATTATATAAAACTATATAGTACTATATAAAACTGTATAAAACTAATAAAACTATATAAAACTATATAATACCCTATAAAACTATGTAAATCTGTATGAAACTAACAAAACTATGTAAAATTACATAAACCTCTATAAACTATATAAAACATTATAAAACTATAAAAAAGTATTTAAACTATATAAAACATTATAAAACTATATAAAACTATTAAAATTGTATAAAACTATATAGTACTATATAAAACTCTATAAAACTAATAAAACTAACAAAACTATATAAAGCTATATAAACCTCTAAAAAAGTATATAAAACTATATAAAACTATATAAAACTATATAACACTATATAAAACTATATAAAACTATATAAAACTATATAAAACTATATAAAACTATATAAAGCTATTAAAAATATATAAACCTATATAAAACTATATAAAACTATATAAAGCTATATAATACTATGTAAAACTATAAAAAGCTATATAAAACTATGTAAAACTATAAAAAACTATGTAAACTAACAAAACTATATAAACCTATATAAAACTCTATAGAACTATATAAAACTATATAAAACTGTATAAAACTAATAAAACTATATAAAACTATATAATACCCTATAAAACTATGTAAATCTGTATAAAACTAACAAACTAGGTAAAACTATATAAACCTCTATAAAACTATATAAAACTATATAAAACTATATAAAACATTATAAAACTATATAAAAGTAATTAAACTATATAAAACTGTATAAAACTATATAACACTATATAAAACTGTATAAAACTATACAAAACTATAAAAAACTATATAAAACTAACAAAACTATATAAACCTACATAAAACTCTATAGAACTATATAAAACTATATAAAACTATATAAAACTATATAAAACTTTAAAAATTATATAAAACTATATAGTATTATATAAAACTGTATAAAACTAATGAAACTATATAAAACTATATAATACCCTATAAAACTAACAAAACTATATAAAACTATATAAAACTATATAAAACCATATATAACTAACAAAACTATATAAAACTATATAAACTATATAAAAATATATAAAACTAACAGAACTATATAAAACTAGTAAAACTATATAAAACTATATAAAACTATATAAAACTATATAAAACTATATAAAACTATATAAAATTACATAAAACTAATATAAGTATATAAAACTATATAAAACTTTAAAAATTATATAAAACTATATAGTATTATATAAAACTGTATAAAACTAATAAAACTATATAAAACTATATAATACCATATAAAACTAACAAAACTATGTAAACTATATAAACTCTATAAAACTATATAACACTTTATAAAACTATATAAAAATATATAAAACTAACAGAACTATATAAACCTCTATAAAACTATATAACACTTCATAAAACAATATAAAACCATATAAAACTATATAAAATTACATAAAACTAATAAAACTATATAAAACAATATAAACTATATAAAACTATATAAAACTATATAAAATTACATAAAACTAATAAAACTATATAAAACTATATAAATCTATATAAAACTATATAAAATTACATAAAACTAATATAACTATATAAAACTATATAAAACTTTAAAAATTATATAAAACTATATATTATTATATAAAACTGTATAAAACTAATAAAACTATATAAAACTATATAATACCATATAAAACTAACAAAACTATATAAAACTATATAAAACTATATAAAACTCTATAAAACTATATAACACTATATAAAACTATATAAAACTATATAAAACTATATAAAACTATATAAAACTATTTAAAACTATATAGAGCTATATAAAAATATATAAACCTATATAAAATTATATAAAACTATATAAAGCTATATATAAATATATAAACCTATATAAAACTATATAAAACTATATATAACTAACAAAACTATGTAAAACTATATAAAACTATATAAAAATATATAAAACTAACAGAACTATATAAAACTAGTAAAACTATATAAAACTATATAAAACTATATAAAACTATATAAAACTATTAAAATTATATAATACTATATAGTACTATATAAAACTGTATAAACTAATAAAACTATATAAAACTATATAAAACTGTATAGAACTGTATGGAACTATATAAAATATATAAATTTGTATAAAACTACATGAAACTATAAAAAAACTATATATACAGCTAATAAAACTATATAAACTATATAAAACTATATAAAACTATATAAACCTATATAAAACTATGTAAAACTACATAAACCTACATAGAACTATATGAACTATATAAAACTATATAAAACTATATAAAACTTATAAAACTATATAAAACTATATAAAACTATATAAAACTGTAAAAAACTATATAAAACTATATAAAACTATATAAAACTATGTAAAACTATATAAAACTATATAAAACTATATAAAACTATATAAAACTATAAGAAACTATATAAAACCATATAAAACTATATAAAACTATGTAAAACTATGTAAAACTACATAGAACTATATGAATCTATATAAAATATATAAATTTGAATAAAACTAAATAAAACTATATAAACCTATATAAAACTATATAAAACTATATAAAACTATATAAAATTATTTAAGCCTATGTAAAGCCACATAAAACTATATGAAACTATATAAAACTATATAAAACTATATAAAACTATATAAATCTATATAAAACTTATAAAACTATTTAAAACTATATAAAAGTATATAAAATTATAAAAAACTATATAAAACTATATAAAACTATATAAATCTATATAAAACTTATTAAACTATATAAAACTATATAAAACGGTATAGAACTGTATGAAACTATATAAAATATATAAATTTGTATAAAACTATATAAAACTATATAAAACTATATAAAACGATTTAAAACTATATAAAACTACATAGAACTGTATGAAACTATATAAAACTTATAAAACTATATAAAACTATATAAATCTATATAAAACTTATAAAACTATATAAAACTATATAAAACTATATAAAACTATATAAAACTATATAAAACTATATAAAACTATATAAATCTATATAAAACTTATAAAACTATATAAAACTGTATAAAACTATATAAAACTATATAAAACTATATAAAACTATATAAAACTATATAAAATTATTTAAGCCTATGTAAAGCCATATAAAACTATATGAAACTATATAAAACTATATAAAACTATATAAAACTATATAAAACTATATAAAACTATATAAATCTATATAAAACTTATAAAACTATTTAAAACTATGTAAAACTATATAAAACAGTATAGAACTGGTTGAAACTATATAAAATATACAAATTTGTATAAAGCTATACAAAACTATATAAAACTGTATAGAACTGTAGGAACTATATAAAATATATAAATTTGTATAAAACTATATAAAACTATATAAAACTATACAAAACGATTTAAAATTATATAAAACAACATAGAACTATATGAAACTATATAAAACTTATAAAACTATATAAAACTATATAAAACTATATAAATCTATATAAAACTTATAAAACTATTTAAAACTATATAAAACTATATAAAACTATATAAAATTATATAAAACTATACAAAACTATATAAAACTATATAAAACTGTATAAAACTATATAAAACTATATAAACTATTTAAAACTATGTAAAACTATATAAAACTACATAGAACTATATGAAACTATATAAAATATATAAATTTGTATAAAACTACATAAAACTATAAAAAAACTATATATACAACTAATAAAACTATATAAAACTATATAAAACTATATAAAACTATATAAAACTATATAAAACTATGTAAAACTATATAAACCTACATAGAACTATATGAAACTATATAAAATATATAAATTTGAATAAAACTATATAAACCTTTATAAAACTTATAAAACTATATAAAACTATATAAAACAATATAAATCTATATAAAACAATATAAAACTATATAAAACTATAAAAAACTATATAAAACCATATAAAACTATATAAATCTATGTAAAAATATGTAAAACAACATAGAACTATATGAAACTATATAAAATATATAAATTTGAATAAAACTATATAAAACTATGTAAAACTATGTAAAACTATATAAAACTTATAAAACTATATAAAACGCTATAAAACTATATAAAACTATATAAAACTACATAAAACTATATAAAACTTTGTAAAACTATATAAAACTACATAGAACTATATGAAACTATATAAAATATATAAATTTGTATAAAACTATATAAAACTATATAAAATTATATAAAACTCATAAAACTATATAAAACTTATAAAACTATATAAAACTATATAAAACTATGTAAAACTATGTAAAACTATATAAAACTACATAGAACTATATGAAACTACATAAAATATATAAATCTGAATGATCCTATATAAAACTATATAAAACTATTTAAAACTATGTAAAACTATATAAACCTACATAGAAATATATGAAACGATATAAAATATATAAATTTGTATACACTTTATAAAACTATATAAAATACATAAAGTTATAGAAAACTATATAAAACTGTATAAATCTATATTAAACTATATTAAAACTATGTAAAATATATAAATTTGTAAATAACTGTATAAAACTATATAAAACTGTGTAAAACTATGTAAAACTATATAAAACTACTTAGAACTATATGAAGCTATATAAAATATATAAATTTGAATAAAACTATATAAAACTATATAATACTATATAAAACTACATAGAACTATATGAAATTATAAAAAATATATAGATTTGTATAAAACTATATAAAACCGTATAAAACTATATAAAACTATATGAAACTATATAAAATTATTTAAGCCTATGTAAAGCCATATAAAACTATATGAAACTATATAAAACTATATAAAACGATATAAAACTATATAAAACTATATAAAACTATATAAAATTATTTAAGCCTATGTAAAGCCATATAAAACTATATGAAACTATATAAAACTATATAAAACTATATAAAACTATATAAAACTATATAAAACTATATAAATCTATATAAAACTTATAAAACTATATAAAACTGTATAAAACTATATAAAACTATATAAAACTATATAAAACTATATAAAACCATATAAAACTATATAAAACTATAAAAACTATATAAAATTATTTAAACCTATGTAAAGCCATATAAAACTATATGAAAACTATATAAAACTATATAAAACTATATAAAACTACATAAATCTATATAAAACTTATAAAACTGTTTAAAACTATATAAAACTATATAAAATTATAAAAAACTATATAAAACTATATAAAACTATATTAAACTGCATAGAACTATTTGAAACTATATAAAATATATAAATTTGTATAAAACTATATAAAACTATAAAAAAACTATATATACAACTAATAAAACTATATAAACTATATAAAACTATATAAAACTATATAAAACTATATAAAACTATGTAAAACTATATTAAACTACATAGAACTTTATGAAACTATATAAAATATATAAATTTAATAAAACTATTTAAAACAATATAAAACTATATAAAACTATATAAAAATGTATAAAACTATATAAAACTATATAGAACTATGTAAAACATATAAAACCGTATAAAACTATATAAAACAAGATAAAACAATATAAAACTGTATAAAACAATATGCTAATTTATAAAACTATATAAAACTGAATGAATCTCAATTAAACTATATAAAACTATATAAAACTACATGGAACTATATGAAACTATATAAAATATATAAATTTGTATAAAACCATATAAAACCATATAAAACTATATAAAACTATGTAAAACTATGTAAAACAACATAGAACTATATGAATCTATATAAAATATATAAATTTGTATAAAACTATATTAAACTATATAAAACTGTATAGAACTGTATGGAACTATATAAAATATATAAATTTGTATAAAACTATATAAAACTATATAAACGATTTAAAACTATATAAAACTACATAGAACTATATGAAACTATATAAAACTTATAAAACTTATAAAACTATGTAAAACTATATAAAACTATATAAATCTATATAAAACTTATAAAACTATTTAAAACTATATAAAACTATATAAAACTATATAAAACTATATAAAACCATATAAAACTATACAAAACTATATAAAACTATATAAAACTGTATAAAACTATATAAAACTATATAAAACTATATAAAACTATATAAAACTATGTAAAAATATATAAAACTACATAGAATTATATGAAACTATATAAAATATATAAATTTGTATAAAACTACATGAAACTATAAAAAAACTATATATACAACTAATAAAACTATAAAAACTATATAAAACTATATAAAACTATATAAACCTATATAAAACTATGTAAAACTACATAAACCTACATAGAACTATATGAAACTATATAAAATATATAAATTAGAATAAAACTGTATAAAACTATATAAACCTTTATAAAACTTATAAAACTATATAAAACTATATAATACTATATAAAACTCTATATAAAACTATATAAATCTATATAAAACTATAAAAAACTATATAAAACCATATAAAACTATATAAAACTATGTAAAACTATGTAAAACTACATAGAACTATATGAATCTAT
>NW_027475703.1:32500-34369 GCF_051020985.1 Nomia melanderi | reverse complement strand
CCAGTGCCCGACGAAGGAATCACAAGGTCATCTGGAGTTTACAATGCCAGCGACGGTAATTCCAACGAAGACCCGATAAGTCAACTCATCGTTCTATTTCTCCCCGTACAGACAAGCGAATCAACGCTATCGCACCTCACGCATGCACGAACGTTCTCTTCGCGTGAATCGTCCCATCGTCGAAAGATATAGCCGCTTGGAGATCGTGGCCCATCAAGTTCTTCCGTAACTCCTGCGCGATCGCGTACCCCGGAGAGCAGGCAACCGGTGAACCACAGGCGTATAAACTATAGTCTTCTATAGCAAGCCTTCGCGTTTACTCTACGACGCGGGGATTCCACGACGAGAGAGATTTTCGTGGCGGGTGACACGGCCGAATCGCTACGACGGGTATTTCTATTATAGAACGAATCATCGCCACCCTTTACCAGTGCCCGACGAAGGAATCACAAGGTCATCTGGAGTTTACAATGCCAGCGACGGTAATTCCAACGAAGACCCGATAAGTCAACTCATCGTTCTATTTCTCCCCGTACAGAAAAGCGAATCGGCGCTATCGCACCTCACGCAAGCAGGAATGATCTCTTCGCGTGGATCGTCCATCGTCGAAAGATGTAAGACGTACAGAAATCGTGGTCCATCACGATTATTCGTAACTCTCCGAGTCGCGTATCTGAGAGTAGGGCAAACGGAGAACCACAGGCATAAATAATACTATATATTTCTTATATATAGTTAGCCTTCGCGTTTTACTCTCCGACATGGGGATTCCACGACGAGAGAGAGTTTCGTGGCGGGTGACTCGGCCGAATCGCTACGACGGGTATTTCTATTATAGAACGAATCATCGCCACCCTTTACCAGTGCCCGACGAAGGAATCACAAGGTCATCTGAGTTCACAATGCCAGCGACGGTAATTCCAACGAAGACCCGATAAGTCAACTCATCGTTCTATTTCTCCCCGTACAGAAAAGCGAATCGACGCTATCGCACCTCGCGCGAGCACGTAACTACTCTTCGCGTGGATCGTCCCATCGTCGAAAGATGTAAGACGCACGGAAATCGTGGCCCATCAACGTTTTTTTGTAACTCTGCCGATCGCGTATCACAGAGCCGAGACGCACATACACAGGCGTATAATACCGTTTTCTTTCGTATGGTAAGCCTTCGCGTTTACTCTTCGGCGCGGGGTTTCCACGTCGAGAGAGACTTTCGTGGCGGGTGACATCGGTCGAAACGCTACGACGGGTATTACTATTATAGAACGAATCATCGCCACCCTTTACCAGTGCCCGACGAAGGAATCACAAGGTCATCTGGAGTTTACAATGCCAGCGACGGTAATTCAACGAAGACCCGATAAGTCAACTCAACGTTCTATTTCTCCCCGTACAGAAAAGCGAATCGACGCTGTTGCACCTCACGCAAGCACGAACGTTCTCTTCGCGTGGATCGTCCCATCGTCGAAAGATGTAAGACGCACGGAAATCGTGGCACATCACGTGTTTTCGGAACTCTGTCGACCGCGTATCTCAGAGACGACGCGCGCGAACCACTGGCATATACTATTATATATCGCGTTTTACCCTCCGACGCGGGGATTCCACGACGAGAGAGAGTTTCGTGAGCGGGTTGACTCGGAAGAAACGCTACGACGGGTATTTCTATTATAGAACGCATCATCGCCACCCTTTACCAGTGCCCGACGAAGGAATCACAAGGTCATCTGGAGTTTACAATGCCAGCGACGGTAATTCCAACGAAGACCCGATAAGTCAACTCAACGTTCTATTGCTCCCCGTACAGAAAAGCGAATCGACGCAATCGCACCATACGCGTGCACGTAACAACTCTTCGCGTGGATCGTC
>NW_027475703.1:22500-27500 GCF_051020985.1 Nomia melanderi | reverse complement strand
ATTTAATGAGCCATTCGCGGTTTCACCTTAATACGGCATGTACTGAGACATGCATGGCTTAATCTTTGAGACAAGCATATGACTACTGGCAGGATCAACCAGGGAGCTTCGAGTAAATTTTCATCATACGAAGCAAAAATATGTATGTATATATATATCTTAGTCGCCGACTCTCTCCCCTTAAGAGTCGGATCGACGATACTTTTTCTCGTCTTTAAGACAGTTCTCTTTCTCCTCTCTCTTCTCTCTACTCTCTTCTCTCTTCTCTTTCGAGTTGGTAAATTTCGCTCCACTATTAGATTACCAACTCCGCACGAATTACCACATGGGTATATCCGCGCATATACATCAGGAGGACCTCCAAAAATTTCAAACTCTCCCGTGTATCTCTCCGAGATCTTTTTAGAAGAAAAAGAATCTCGGATGTCACATCGACTTTCAGGTTTGTAAGCACGTATGC
The DNA here is from genome assembly GCF_051020985.1 of Nomia melanderi. Taxonomy (NCBI): domain Eukaryota; kingdom Metazoa; phylum Arthropoda; class Insecta; order Hymenoptera; family Halictidae; genus Nomia; species Nomia melanderi. The sequence goes on along the minus strand of NW_027475703.1, from coordinate 27,040 downwards.
TCGAGCGCTCTCCATCGTGTAAGCACGGACATAACGCACGAAGTCCGAAGACCGCGTACGTTAACATGCTGGACATATCGAGAAAGCGCGAACCATGCTAGGCGTACCCATGTCGAGGCCCTCGCGTTAAAGATCATACTCTTCTTTTCGTTCTCTCTTCTTTGCCCAGAAATAATATATATTTCTTATAATATATACCTCTTAGTTTATGTATTTCTCTCTTAGGACACCTCAATTTTATATGTATATATTATATTTCATTCGAACAATTTTTGTTCGTCGCCCCTTTTTGTGTGTAGTATTTCGTTTGGTCTTTGCCATTAAATTTTTGTATACGAAAAATATATTTTCGCTCGGATAGAAAACCCCTTTTGGGTTTCTGAGAGTTGATGTGAGAGTCGTACAAGTATAACGAATATACGTTGTATCCAACCCAACATTCTGGGCTTACCACATAAGGGCCATTCGGTCTGAGACACCGACCCGTGGTCATGCTGTGTAGAGAAAAATTCGCAACGGAACGCGGTACAGAACAGTCGAGGAATGGACCTCGAGGAGCTGAACGACTGCTTCTCGACCGAGATCGTAGAATAGCCGCTCGCCCGCCGCTGCGCCGACCGGTCCGCTCGAACCGACGTGCTCTCTTATAGTAACCAAACGGGCGGCCGCGACGACCGCGGCGCCGGCCGCTCAGCACGGGCGCTTATGGTGGTAAACTGCCGCGCGTACAGACCAACCGGCCGGGCTGCTGGTACTTAGCCGCTGAAACTATGGTCGATTCGAACATATATTAACATACGATTTTTATTCGATAAATCGTTATTGTACATATTAAACGTTAGTTTCCACCGAAAGAAAAATTTTTAGAATTTTTTTTTTCCAAAAATTGCAAGAGTAAACTTTTTTAATATTCGATTTAAAAATTTTTAAATGCTTAATCCTTACATTAAACTACTGGGAGAACTCAGAAATCATAATGAAAAAAATTACAAAAATTTATTTTTCTCAGAAACTCCGAAAAACAGAGTGGTCGAATCCGTGCAAGCCGGAATTTTTCTAAGTCCCCACGGTCAAGAGTAAACTTTTTTAATAAGCGTTTTAAAATTATTTCAATGTTTAATCCATGCGTAAACATGACGTTTATTAACGTTTTTAACATTAAAAAAAATTACAAAAATTTATTTTTCAAAAAAAATGGAAAAAACCGATTCGTCGGAGCGAGGTGTCCAGCCCGTGCGGTAATTCCAGCAGGCGAATCGGACTTCCCGAAATTTTTCTAAGGTCCCACGGTCGACACCAACTTTTTTAATAAGCGTTTTAAAATTATTTCAATGTTTAATCCATGCGTAAACATGACGTTTATTAACGTTTTTAACATTAAAAAAAATTACAAAAATTTATTTTTCAAAAAAAATGGAAAAAACCGATTCGTCGGAGCGAGGTGTCCAGCCCGTGCGGTAATTCCAGCAGGCGAATCGGAAATTTTTCTAAGTCCCACGGTCGACACCAACTTTTTTAATAAGCGTTTTAAAATTATTTCAATGTTTAATCCATGCGTAAACATGACGTTATATTAACGTTTTTAACATTAAAAAAAATTACAAAAATTTATTTTTCAAAAAAATGGAAAAAACCGATTCGTCGGAGCGAGGTGTCCAGCCCGTGCGGTAATTCCAGCAGGCGAATCGGACTTCCCGAAATTTTTCTAAGTCCCACGGTCGACACCAACTTTTTTAATAAGCGTTTTAAAATTATTTCAATGTTTAATCCATGCGTAAACATGACGTTTATTAACGTTTTTAACATTAAAAAAAATTACAAAAATTTATTTTTCAAAAAAAATGGAAAAAACCGATTCGTCGGAGCGAGGTGTCCAGCCCGTGCGGTAATTCCAGCAGGCGAATCGGACTTCCCGAAATTTTTCTAAGTCCCACGGTCGACACCAACTTTTTTAATAAGCGTTTTAAAATTATTTCAATGTTTAATCCATGCGTAAACATGACGTTTATTAACGTTTTTAACATTAAAAAAAATTACAAAAATTTATTTTTCAAAAAAAATGGAAAAAACCGATTCGTCGGAGCGAGGTGTCCAGCCCGTGCGGTAATTCCAGCAGGCGAATCGGACTTCCCGAAATTTTTCTAAGTCCCACGGTCGACACCAACTTTTTTAATAAGCGTTTTAAAATTATTTCAATGTTTAATCCATGCGTAAACATGACGTTTATTAACGTTTTTAACATTAAAAAAAATTACAAAAATTTATTTTTCAAAAAAAATGGAAAAAACCGATTCGTCGGAGCGAGGTGTCCAGCCCGTGCGGTAATTCCAGCAGGCGAATCGGACTTCCCGAAATTTTTCTAAGTCCCACGGTCGACACCACTTTTTAATAAGCGTTTTTAAAATTATTTCAATGTTTTAATCCATGCGTAAACATGACGTTTATTAACGTTTTTACATTAAAAAAAAATTACAAAAATTTATTTTTCAAAAAAAATGGAAAAAAAAAATACCGATTCGTCGGGAGCGAGGTGTCCAGCCCGTGCGGTAATTCCAGCAGGCGAATCGGACTTCCCCGAAATTTTTCTAAGTCCCACGGTCGACAACAACTTTTTTAATAAGCGTTTTAAAATTATTTCAATGTTTAATCCATGCGTAAACATGACGTTTATTAACGTTTTTGACATTAAAAAAAATTACAAAAATTTTATTTTTCGGAAAAAATGGAAAAAAAACCGATTCGTCGGAGCGAGGTGTCCAGCCCGTGCGGTAATTCCAGCAGGCGAATCGGACTTCCCCGAAATTTTTCTAAGTCCCACGGTCGACACCAACTTTTTTAATAAGCGTTTTAAAATTATTTCAATGTTTAATCCATGCGTAAACATGACGTTTATTAAACGTTTTTTAACATTAAAAAAAATTACAAAAATTTATTTTTCAAAAAAAATGGAAAAAAAAACCGATTCGTCGGAGCGAGGTGTCCAGCCCGTGCGGTAATTCCAGCAGGCGAATCGGACTTCCCGAAATTTTTCTAAGTCCCACGGTCGACACCAACTTTTTTAATAAGCGTTTTAAAATTATTTCAATGTTTAATCCATGCGTAAACATGACGTTTATTAACGTTTTTAACATTAAAAAAAATTACAAAAATTTATTTTTCGGAAAAAATGGAAAAAACCGATTCGTCGGAGCGAGGTGTCCAGCCCGTGCGGTAATTCCAGCAGGCGAATCGGACTTCCCGAAATTTTTCTAAGTCCCACGGTCGACACCAACTTTTTTAATAAGCGTTTTAAAATTATTTCAATGTTTAATCCATGCGTAAACATGACGTTTATTAACGTTTTTAACATTAAAAAAAATTACAAAAATTTATTTTTCAAAAAAAATGGAAAAAACCGATTCGTCGGAGCGAGGTGTCCAGCCCGTGCGGTAATTCCAGCAGGCGAATCGGACTTCCCGAAATTTTTCTAAGTCCCACGGTCGACAACAACTTTTTTAATAAGCGTTTTAAAATTATTTCAATGTTTAATCCATGCGTAAACATGACGTTTATTAACGTTTTTGACATTAAAAAAAATTACAAAAATTTATTTTTCGGAAAAAATGGAAAAAAACCGATTCGTCGGAGCGAGCTGTCCAGGCCGTGCGGTAATGCCAGCAGGCGATCCGGGGTACTCGAAATTTTTCTAAGTCCCGACGGTCAAGAGTAAACTTTTTCATCACATATTTCAAAATTTTTTTAATGTTTAATCCACGCATAAAAACGCAGTTTATTAACGTTTTTAACGTTGAGAAAATTGACAAAAATTTTTTTTTCACTGAAAATGGAAAAAATGTATCGGTCGATGCGGGCTATCCAGGCCGTGCGGTAATTCCAGCAGGCGATCCGGGGTACTCGAAATTTTTCTAAGTCCCGACGGTCAAGAGTAAACTTTTTCATCACATATTTCAAAATTTTTTTAATGTTTAATCCACGCATAAAAACGCAGTTTATTAACGTTTTTAACGTTGAGAAAATTGACAAAAATTTTTTTTTCACTGAAAATGGAAAAAATGTATCGGTCGATGCGGGCTGTCCATGCCGTGCGGTAATTCCAGCCGGCGATCCGAGGTACTCGAAATTTTTCTAAGTCCGAACGGTCAAGAGTAAACTTTTTCATCACATATTTCAAAATTTTTTTAATGTTTAATCCACGCATAAAAACGCAGTTTATTAACGTTTTAACGTTGAGAAAATTGACAAAAATTTTTTTTTCACTGAAAATGGAAAAAATGTATCGGTCGATGCGGGCTATCCAGGCCGTGCGGTAATTCCAGCAGGCGATCCGGGGTACTCGAAATTTTTCTAAGTCCCGACGGTCAAGAGTAAACTTTTTCATCACATATTTCAAAATTTTTTTAATGTTTAATCCACGCATAAAAACGCAGTTTATTAACGTTTTTAACGTTGAGAAAATTGACAAAAATTTTTTTTTCACTGAAAATGGAAAAAATGTATCGGTCGATGCGAGCTGTCCAGGCCGTGCGGTAATTCCAGCCGG
>NW_027475703.1:10000-15000 GCF_051020985.1 Nomia melanderi | reverse complement strand
GTTGTCGCTCAGATCCATATCGCAGTGGAGCGGTATCCGCGGGCGGTCGTAATTGAACGACGCACGACGCCGCGAACACTCACGCGAGTCCATACAAACGATTCCGATCGTTTTGCAACAACTAGAACGTACACTGTCCGTGAAATTCACAGAATTTTCGCGTGTCCGCGACAAACGCCGACGAGACACCCATCGTTCGCTCGTACGTAGCATCCTTCTCTTAACCCGACTCAGAGACGTTCTTTGCGCCCTTCGGTAAAAAAACGTTCGATCCGAAGAGGTGAACGACGGCGGGGATTTGACAGAGCTACGCAAGCAGTGTATGGTACGTAAACGACCCTCAGCCAGGCGTGGTCCAGGAATTGTATCCGTGGACCGCAATGTGCGTTCGAAATGTCGATGTTCATGTGTCCTGCAGTTCACACGTTGACGCGCAATTAGCTGCGTTCTTCATCGACCCACGAGCCAAGTGATCCACCGTTCAGGGTAATCGTATAAATTTTATATTTCACATATATAATTTTATTCTCACTTGTTCGACCTAATATCTCTCTTCTTTCAAAGAGAAGATAAAAGTTGATACCTGAATCTCCGACCAGCGCGCGAAGGAGATTCAGGCGTCGCCTTGGAGACGACACCGAAGCCTTTCGAGACGAAAAACGTTCAAGTAATATGTATATATTTCTCGACGTTCCGGGCGTATAGTGCATTCAAAAACCCGCGAAAGACGCAGAAGACTCGCACGCGTGGAAACGACGGGGATATATTTTGTATCCTACCCGATACTGAATCCATCGCGTGCAGTCGACCCTCGCGTTCTTCCGATCAGACGCATCTATTGTTGCGCGCATGTTTTCGCGTCGCATCGCGCGAAACGTTGCACGAATCGTACCGATCGATCGATTGAAAGCAAATAATGAAAAAAGACTTCACAGCTGGCTCTTTGCCGGTCATTCGTCCCATGTTATCTCTTGCCGCGAAATTGGCGCGCAAGAGTTGGGTGTCAGACGCGCGGCTTTAAAACGAGCTTCACGGCCGGTCCCTTCGTTACCGCTTTCGTTCTTTCTCTCGGAACGACCATGAACGAACACGACGAGCGACGCTACGGCATACACACGTCCACGGATTCGATTAAAAAAACAGACTTCACAGCTGGCTCTTTGCCGGTCATTCGTCCCATATTATCTCTTGCCGCGAAATTGGCGCGCAAGAGTTGGGTGTCAGACGCACGGCTTTAAAACGAGCTTCACGGCCGGTCCTCTCAATTCCGTGTACGGTACACGCAAGATGCGGGTTCCACTTCCAGACTACCCGGTCCCTTCTCTCTACGAGAATCGATAGTAGAAGAACGGCTCGAAAACGCGTCTCAGAGACTAGGGGAAAAGAAGCGGTATGCGAGCGAAACGAAAACGCATTATGGAAACGTCGCGAAACAATGTTCGACGGTTGCTCGGTTCCAATCGTGCGGCCGTTTCAATTTCTCGTGCGCTTCACCGTCCCTCCGTAACTCTGGCCGATCGCGTATACCGAAGAGCCGACACGCGCAAAAACCACAGGCATTGTATACTGTGTATATATATATATATATGTTACAGTCACAGCCTTCGCGCGTTTTACTCTCCGACGCGGGGTTTCCACGACGAAAGAGAGACAGTTTCGTGGCGGGTGACTCGGCCGAATCGCTACGACGGGTATTTCTATTATAGAACGAATCATCGCCACCCTTTACCAGTGCCCGACGAAGGAATCACAAGGTCATCTGGAGTTTACAATGCCAGCGACGGTAATTCCAACGAAGACCCGATAAGTCAACTCATCGTTCTATTTCTCCCCGTACAGAAAAGCGAATCGACGCTAATGCACCTCGCGCAAGCACGAACGTTCTCTTCGCGTGGATCGTCCCATCGTCCAAAGATGTAAAGACGCATTGGAGATCGTGGTCTCTGGCGGGCTCATTGCACGCCCCACTGCATATCTTTCCTCGAATCGAGAATGATTCGTCCACTAAGGCTGCGAAACTACGCGTCGAGGAAACTAGGGGAAAGAAGCGGGATGCGAGCGAAACGACAATACATTATGGAAACGTCGCGAAACAATGTTCGGCGGTTGCTCGTTTCCTCCTGCGGACGTTTCATTGCTCGGGCGCTTCACGTCCCTCCGTAACCTTCGCGCGATCGCGTGCCCCGGAGAGCCGGCAACCGGTGAACCACAGGCGTATAAACTATAGTCTTCTATAGCAAGCCTTCGGCGGTTACTCTCCGACGCGGGGATTCCACGACGAGAGAGAATTTCGTGGCGGGTGACATCGGTCGAAACGCTACGACGGGTATTTCTATTATAGAACGAATCATCGCCACCCTTTACCAGTGCCCGACGAAGGAATCACAAGGTCATCTGGAGTTTACAATGCCAGCGACGGTAATTCCAACGAAGACCCGATAAGTCAACTCATCGTTCTATTTCTCCCCGTACAGACAAGCGAATCAACGCTATCGCACCTCACGCATGCACGAACGTTCTCTTCGCGTGAATCGTCCCATCGTCGAAAGATATAGCCGCTTGGAGATCGTGGCCCATCAAGTTCTTCCGTAACTCCTGCGCGATCGCGTACCCCGGAGAGCAGGCAACCGGTGAACCACAGGCGTATAAACTATAGTCTTCTATAGCAAGCCTTCGCGTTTACTCTACGACGCGGGGATTCCACGACGAGAGAGATTTTCGTGGCGGGTGACACGGCCGAATCGCTACGACGGGTATTTCTATTATAGAACGAATCATCGCCACCCTTTACCAGTGCCCGACGAAGGAATCACAAGGTCATCTGGAGTTTACAATGCCAGCGACGGTAATTCCAACGAAGACCCGATAAGTCAACTCATCGTTCTATTTCTCCCCGTACAGAAAAGCGAATCGGCGCTATCGCACCTCACGCAAGCAGGAATGATCTCTTCGCGTGGATCGTCCCATCGTCGAAAGATGTAAGACGTACAGAAATCGTGGTCCATCACGATTATTCGTAACTCTCCGAGTCGCGTATCTGAGAGTAGGGCAAACGGAGAACCACAGGCATAAATAATACTATATATTTCTTATATAGTTAGCCTTCGCGTTTTACTCTCCGACATGGGGATTCCACGACGAGAGAGAGTTTCGTGGCGGGTGACTCGGCCGAATCGCTACGACGGGTATTTCTATTATAGAACGAATCATCGCCACCCTTTACCAGTGCCCGACGAAGGAATCACAAGGTCATCTGGAGTTTACAATGCCAGCGACGGTAATTCCAACGAAGACCCGATAAGTCAACTCATCGTTCTATTTCTCCCCGTACAGAAAAGCGAATCGACGCTATCGCACCTCGCGCGAGCACGTAACTACTCTTCGCGTGGATCGTCCCATCGTCGAAAGATGTAAGACGCACGGAAATCGTGGCCCATCAACGTTTTTTTGTAACTCTGCCGATCGCGTATCACAGAGCCGAGACGCACATACCACAGGCGTATAATACCGTTTTCTTTCGTATGGTAAGCCTTCGCGTTTACTCTTCGGCGCGGGGTTTCCACGTCGAGAGAGACTTTCGTGGCGGGTGACATCGGTCGAAACGCTACGACGGGTATTACTATTATAGAACGAATCATCGCCACCCTTTACCAGTGCCCGACGAAGGAATCACAAGGTCATCTGGAGTTTACAATGCCAGCGACGGTAATTCCAACGAAGACCCGATAAGTCAACTCAACGTTCTATTTCTCCCCGTACAGAAAAGCGAATCGACGCTGTTGCACCTCACGCAAGCACGAACGTTCTCTTCGCGTGGATCGTCCCATCGTCGAAAGATGTAAGACGCACGGAAATCGTGGCACATCACGTGTTTTCGGAACTCTGTCGACCGCGTATCTCAGAGACGACGCGCGCGAACCACTGGCATATACTATTATATATCGCGTTTTACCCTCCGACGCGGGGATTCCACGACGAGAGAGAGTTTCGTGAGCGGGTTGACTCGGAAGAAACGCTACGACGGGTATTTCTATTGTAGAACGCATCATCGCCACCCTTTACCAGTGCCCGACGAAGGAATCACAAGGTCATCTGGAGTTTACAATGCCAGCGACGGTAATTCCAACGAAGACCCGATAAGTCAACTCAACGTTCTATTTCTCCCCGTACAGAAAAGCGAATCGACGCAATCGCACCATACGCGTGCACGTAAACAACTCTTCGCGTGGATCGTCCCATCGTCGAGAGACGTAAGTTTTCATAGTATGAATTCGCGTTTTACTCTCCGACGCGGGGATTCCACGACGAGAGAGAGTTTCGTGAGCGGGTTGACTCGGAAGAAACGCTACGACGGGTATTTCTATTATAGAACGAATCATCGCCACCCTTTACCAGTGCCCGACGAAGGAATCACAAGGTCATCTGGAGTTTACAATGCCAGCGACGGTAATTCCAACGAAGACCCGATAAGTCAACTCAACGTTCTATTGCTCCCCGTACAGAAAAGCGAATCGACGCAATCGCACCATACGCGTGCACGTAACAACTCTTCGCGTGGATCGTCCCATCGTCGAGAGACGTAAGTTTCCATACTATGAATTCGCGTTTTACTCTCCGACGCGGGGATTCCACGACGAGAGAGAGTTTCGTGAGCGGGTTGACTCGGAAGAAACGCTACGACGGGTATTTCTATTATAGAACGAATCATCGCCACCCTTTACCAGTGCCCGACGAAGGAATCACAAGGTCATCTGGAGTTTACAATGCCAGCGACGGTAATTCCAACGAAGACCCGATAAGTCAACTCAACGTTCTATTACTCCCCGTACAGAAAAGCGAATCGACGCAATCGCACCATACGCGTGCACGTAACAACTCTTCGCGTGGATCGTCCCATCGTCGAGAGACGTAAGTTTCATAGTAAGCCTTCGGCGTTTTACTCTCCGACGCGGGGATTCCACGACGAGAGAGAGAGTTTCGTGAGCGGGTTGACTCGGAAG